>NW_024721271.1:10000-30000 GCF_018991925.1 Homarus americanus | reverse complement strand
AAATGAAAAATATATATATATAACTTTGAATAAATAAATAAGTGAATAAAATAAATAAATAAAAAATCACGTTTCTTAAAAAAATATATATTTCCATATATTAAATAAAAACATGAGAATACATCCTATAGTAAATAATTAGTAAAACAATATTTGTAAATTAATACAAATCTGATTTATATAACTATTGAAATCATGAAAATCTTTGGTTCAATAGTTAATAACGAAGAGTGAACTGAAATAGTGGGTTATAAAGTTTTAAATATAATAATAATAATAATATGCCATCTAAATCTGATGGTTGGAAGAACTATCTTGAGAATGATGCTAACAACAACAACACTACAAAAACACCACCACCACCACCACTAACAACATCACCACCACCAACAAAAACAACAACAACACCAACAACAACATCACAACAACATTAACACCATCACCACTAACAACAATTACTACCAAAAAACACCACCACCACCTTCACCACCACCAACAACAAAACAAAAACAATTTCAATCAAAACTTCATTACAATATTATCTCATCACTCCTACAACACACACGTTAAGTTTCCACGAGCCACTGTTACCCTGTTTCCTCTCTTGGCTTAAAACGAAGCTAAACGCCTCTCTCTCTCTCTCTCTCTTTTTTTTCTCTCTCTCTGGGAAGATGGAACAGGTTATGTCTGACGAATCAACTGTAAGGTTCATGTGCCACCAAACGTCGACACAACCTAGTACTAAGACGTTCTGAGTGACTAGTTGAACGAATATTGTGAACGATGGGGAGGGGGTTAGTAGTACAGGGAGGGGGAAGGGAAGAGGATGTCTAAACCGTAAATCTAAAGAAAATTATAACTACACAAATATAATCCTTTGTCGTCTGAAAGGAGGAGTTTATGTGACTATATTCATCCCCAGGTTCATACAATGTGTTGACAATGACCTCTGACCTGAGCTGAGTGACGTATAGGCCCTCTGACCTAAGCTGGATGACCTATAGGTATGACTTTTACTAATGTGGAAAAAACAAATAAAAAATAATTAAAACACCACTCAGAATTAAAACACCACTCACAATTAAAACACCACTCACAATTAAAACACCACTCACAATTAAACACCACTCACAATTAAAACACCACTCTGATTAAACACCACTCACAATTAAAACACCACTCACAATTAAAACACCACTCACAATTAAAACACCACTCACAATTAAAACACCACTCACAATTAAAACACCACTCACAATTAAAACACCACTCACAATTAAAACACCACTCACAATTAAAACACCACTCACAATTAAAACACCACTCACAATTAAAACACCACTCACAATTAAAACACCACTCACAATTAAAACACCACTCAGCACTTGTTGTTTAATTCAGCCTCACCAAACAATTTATGTAATCCAGACAGTAATAAAATAAAACAAAAAACAAACAAGAATTACTATGTTAATATGCAAATAAGGTACAGAAGTTGCAGCATATTTGGGGTTACTAAAAGCATTGCAGATCTTCTTATTGATAACTACAGTAGACCTCTTAACTACAGGTGATCAGGGTCCATAACAAAGCTAATAATAATTCAATTCAACAAAGACCCATTACCCCACCTGCCTCCAGTATCACCCTAACACCACCTTAACACACTATCACCACCTTAACACACTATCACCAACAGGAGCGAACGAACCTGTCACAACCAATTCAGCAACATCGTCGTCATCACCATCAATCATCGTCGTCATCTTTCTAAATCAACAGGTACAGCGAGGCACCCCTTCATTGTTATAACTAATCCCTCCTTACCTTCCCTCCTACCCTCCCTTCCCTCCTACCCTCCCTTCCCTCCCTCCACAGTTACCAGCCAACCAGCCAATCTTTATACAGGTGAAGTTTAATAACAAGAACAGTTCCCAGACACCTCCCCCATCTCTACTCTCCCTCCCTCTCTACTCTCCCTCTCCCTCCTCTTCTCTTCCCCTCGCTAACTCTCTCTCTCCTCTCTTCCACCGACCCAATTCCCCTTCCTTTACTCCCCTCTTCTATCCTCCCTATCTCCTTCCCTTTCTTTTTCTCCTTTCCTATTTCTTCCTTTCCTGCCTTTCCTCTCCTTTTTTTCTCTCTCTCTCTCCTCTTCTCCTCCTTCCCTCTCCTCCCCCTCACTCTCCTCTTTTCCATTACCCTCCTCCCCTCTTCCTTCTCCCACCCCCCATCCATCACCCTATCCTCCTCCATCACCCCCACCCCCACCCCTCCCCATAACTCCAATTACGTGCAGCAGATAGATATAATATAGCCGAGACACAGGTAAAAATACTCCCCAGGGGTTAAAATAGACGATATTACCAGCGGTCGGTCGTCAGCAAATCACGTATATCAGACCTATCTAGTGACGGATCTTTAAAAACAGAGGCAATATATTTCATCAGTGGACGTGGAGCCGGGTGTGTGTGTGTGTGTGTGTGTGTGTGTGTGTGTGTGTGTGTGTGTGAGACCATGAGAGCCTGTGAAGGGGTTACTCTCAGAGATAGGATGGGAGGTGAGGGGGGGAGGGGGTGTAGTAGGCGTCAACAGTACACACATTGTAACATCCAGTACCATCTCCCCCTTCACCCCCCGACCCCCCCTCTAACAACCATGCACACGTCAAGCATCGTCATATTAAACTGACCTTAAATTACTGGTGATTGGAAGGTATTAGTTAACCCAATCTTTTACAATCGGTGGTATTATTAAGTTAGATGTTAATGACAATAATGGTATACCTGTATATATATATATGTCACCTTCTCTCTCTGGTGGTAACTGAAGCAATTAATCAGGTATTGTAGCGATGTGATCCTACCTGATACTCACAACAGGTACTCACACACACACACACACACACACACACACACACACACACACACACACACACACACACACACACACACACACACCATCCTTCTCAGTAACCAAATTCTGACGTCACCAAGCTTCCTCCTTCCCCACTAGGTAATAAAGACGTCTTATTGCTCTCAGCCGAGGGGGTGGGGATGGAGGAGTGGGAGGGAGGTGGGAGGGAAGGGGTGATGGGCATGGTGGAGGAAGAGGAGGAGGTAATGGCGGAAGATTAGATAAGCATTAGGTGAAACAAACATGTAGAACAACAACAACAACAACAACAAGAAAAAGAAAGAAAGACTATAACACATAATCTTCCACACACACACACACACACACACACACACACACACACACACACACACACACACACACACACACACACACACACACACACACACACACACACACACACACCTCCTTGTTTTGATCTGTCTCACACCTTACATGTAGTCTCCAGAGCTTCAACAACTCCATCAACTTGGTCACTTGTCCTACAATCTGACCGTCACTCAAGATCCTTACAGCTCCTACTTCAGCTCCTACTTCTTCTCTTCTCCTACTTCTACTTCTCCTCATTGATCTCTCTCTCTCCTTAATCCTCCATACGATACTTCTTCCCCTTCTCTTTTTGCATTGTTTATAATCTCCTGTAAATCCTCCCACTTTCCTTCCTTCCTTCCTTCCTTCCTTCCTTCCTTCCTTCCTTCCTTCCTTCCTTCCTTCCTTCCTTCCTTCCTTCCTTCCTTCCTTCCTTCCTTCCTTCCTTCCGTTCCTGTTGATGTACCGAGACACTCACACTTAACACTCATCCCTAACTATCTGAGCGACTACTAATTGACTTATTGACTCGAAGACTGACTGACTGACTGACTGACGAACTGAATAATTATACAACATTAATCAACTTTATAAAACCCCTTCCTGAACTGACCTGACTGAAAGGTTATTTCCCCCGTGTTCCTTACCCACTCACTCACCCTGCCTGGACCACCCCTGTTACCACCCCCTGACCTGAGACCCGCCAAGCACTCCTTACTGACGCAGCTACGGCTATTACATCGTCACCCTATAATAAGAGCAACACCCGGCGTCTTGTGATGCTTCAGAGAGCTTCAGGGAATGTGTTAATGTTATACTACAGGGTGGTACAGAAGTTCGAAAACAATTATACATTTGTTTCCTCGGTATGGCAACTTATGTATCACCCTGTGTGTGTGTGTCTGAGATAAATTTAACCTATCGTAAATCGCGCGCCTCAGAGTTACGTGGCCTCGTTAAGTGAATCAGAACAGACGATCGTACCTCAAGAGCGAGAGTTATCGTATTCTCCTCCACGGTAATTGGGCTCAAGTGGTCGTATCAGAGAGAGAGAGAGAGAGAGAGAGCTAACCAGGGTCTAGATCCTCAAAGCCTCAGATATGAAAATATTCTTTGAGTAGGTAAACAAACCCAACCGAATGACACCGTTAAATCATATCCCAGATTAACCTAAAAAAAAAAAAAATGGCGTCTCTTTTCTGCTGAGAATATAAGAGTGACGTGAGGCTCAGTTTAACACTTAACCTAACCTACAGTAAGTTAACTTGTCCCTCTCAAACAAGGATACGTAGATTAAAGGCGTCCGAGTGACTCATTGATATGTTATCTTGACTGTGAGGTTAAGTCGTCCTGACAGAGGGTTATTATGCCTCATTGACGTACACAAGAGGATAAAGTTATCACTGTCATGGGTTTAACAGGACGAGACACATTTGACCTAGTTTAACACAGAGATTCGTACCTTAAAAATATCTCCTTACCACCACCACCCCACTCCACCACACCCCGCCTCACCCAGCCCCACCCCACTCCACCACACCCCGCCTCACCCAGCCCCACCCCACTCCACCCCCACCCGGCCCCGCCCCACCCCATTGGGAAGGGGTTAATTCATCATAGTCAAAGGGTTAGATCATCATCATTAAGGGGTTACATCATCATCATCATCAAAGGGTTACATCATCATCATCATCATCAAAGGGTTAAATGGTGTCAATTGGGATGAGGCAGCCTCCTGTACTAACAAGTGTCACTGGTTCGACCCCGAGCCACACCTGTATATGAGTAGTTACCTGACTTGACAGTTTGGGAAGTGGAGGCGGTCGAGTGCAATGTCGGCAACGCATTCTTGCGCCTTCATTTACGAGGAAAATTCAACACAATCACCTTAAGAGTATCTGCGGCCAGTATATACTCAACCAGGTGTATACTCATCCACACTAATCCAAGTGTATACTCATCCAGGTGTTTACTCATCCAGGTGTATACTCATCCAGGTGTATACTCATCCAAGTGCATACAAATCCAGGTGTGTACTCATCCAGGTGTATACTCATTCAGGTGTATACTCATCCAGGTGTATACTCATCTCACCATCGCACTAGGATTACATAGCAATCATCCCAACCTCCTAGGAATCATCCCAACCACCTAGGAATCATCCCAACCACCTAGGAATCATCCCAGCATCCCAGGATCACCCGAGATGACAACAAGTGCGCCCCTCCTCTTCACCACGCCGGCCACTTGGCGACGCGCTAGGCCGTGACGTCATTGCTAACTTGGCGGAAAATTGGAGGAAATTGTTGCTGAATACAAATATTCCATCCAAGTAATAATGGAGAGACCAGCGCAGCGGGAGGGAGGGAGGGAGAGGCCAGTGTTGAAGGAGGGAGGGAGAGGCCAGTGTTGAGGGAGGGAGGGAGAGGCCAGTGTTGAAGGAGGGAGGGAGAGGCCAGTGTTGAAGGAGGAAGGATTGTGAGAGCCAGTGTTGAAGGAGGAGGAGGGCCGGTGTTGAGGGAGGAGGGAGATACTAGTGTTGAGGGAGGGAGAGGAAATACTAGTGTTGAGGGAGGGAGGGAGAGGAGGGAGGGAGAGGAGATACTAGTGCTGAGGGAGGAAAGGAGGGATGACCAGCGTTGAGGGAGGGAGGGATGGAAAGGCTGGAGGGAGGGATGGAAAGGCTAGCGCTGCAGGAGGGAGGGAAGAAAAGTGGAAAGGGAGACAGGGAGAGAAGGCTAGCGCTGCGGGAGGGAGGGAAAGGGTAACGTTCAGACAGACAGACAGACAGACAGACAGACAGACAGACAGACAGACAGACAGACAGACAGGCAGAGATTGAAAGTGAGTGAATGAATCCAGATGACGTTTGAATATCCTTACATGTGCAACTGTGTGTACTGTAAGCATCCCCGTGTACGTATGTGTGTGTGTAAGCCCCCTCCGTGTACGTATGTGTGTGTACTTCTCACCGTCACCCATACTCAGATGACGACACGCAATATTAAGAAAGGTTAACCGATAATTATGAGGAAAAAAGGTAAAAAATAATGAAAAAATAACAATATACAAGGAGGGAGGGGAGGGAGGGTTGGGAGGGGGGAAGGGGAAAGGGTTGGGGAGGGAGATGAGGAGGGGAGGGAAGGAAAAGGAGGGGAGAGAGGAGGAGAAGGTGAAGAGGGAGGGGAAGGGGAAGAAGCGGAGAGGGGAAGGCGGGAGAGGAGGGGGGGAGAATCTTCAGGTGATCCCCAAATAAATCAATAAACAGCTGACCGAGAATACAAATAAATTGACCCACGGTGACCATCTTAAAGACCGGGCCACGGTGACCATCTTAAGACTGACCCACATGACCATCTTAAGAGACTGAACCACGGTAACCATCTTAAGACTGACCCACGGTGACCATCTTAAGACTGAGCCACGGTGACCATCTTAAGACTGAGCCACAGTGACCATCTTAAGACTGACCCACGGTGACCATCTTAAGACTGAGCCACGGTGACCATCTTAAGACTGAGCCACGGTGACCATCTTAAGACTGACCCACGGTGACCATCTTAAGACTGACCATGACCATCTTAAGACTGACCACGGTGACCATCTTAAGACTGAGCCACGGTGACCATCTTAAGATTGACGGTGACCATCTAAGACGACCACGGTGACCATCTTAAGACTGGCCCACGGTGACCATCTTAAAGACTGACCCACGGTGACCATCTTAAGACTTGACCCAGACTGACCACGGACTGACCCATCTTAAGAGACTGACCCTTAAGACTGATGACCATCTTAAAGACTGACCACGGTGACCATCTTAAGACTGAGCCACGGTGACCATCTAAAGACTGACCCACATGACCATCTTGAGACTGACCCACAGGTGACCATCTTAAGACTGACCACGGTGACCATCTTAAGACCGGTGACCATGACTGACCATCTTAAGACTGACTGAGACCACCATGTGACCATCTTAAGACTGACCCACGGTGACCATCTTAAGACTGACCCACGGTGACCATCTTAAAGACTGACCAGACTGACCCACGGTGACCATCTTAAGACTGACCCACGGTGACCATCTTAAGACTGACCCACGGTGACCATCTTAAGACGACCCATTTGGTGACCATCTTTAAGACCTACCATCTTAAGACTGACCCACGGTGACCATCTTAAGACTGACCCACGGTGACCATCTTAAGACTGACCCACGGTGACCATCTTCGGACGGTGGATATTGGACGGCGACGAAGGAGGAACCTGGGAGAGAAAAAGTTGGACAATATCGAGAGAGGAACAGAGGCCCTCAAGTGTACAGATGAAAGATGTTTTTCTTCATTTTTCTTCTTCTTAGAGGTGTAATGGCGCCTTCAGGGTGTCAGATGTCTGTTATACCATCTACACACACACACACACACACACACACACACACACACACACACACACACACACACACACACACCACTTACTTATATAAAATTTACCATACAACTCTTATCTATGTTGTGCATATAATTAAACCTTTAAACCTGACAAAACAATGCGTAAAATAAGCGCCGAAAATCATAAAACCAATAAAAATGCGTAAGACATAAACCTGTAATATAAAAAAAAATGCGTAAAATAAAACAATACTTAAAAAATAAATAAACCCGATAAAATATATAAAATAAAATACCAGCAAAATGGAACGAAAATCCAGCGTAAAATGACGAAAAAGAGTAAAACAAATTAATGCTTACAAAAGACTAAAAGACCAAAAACAAAAGAACGGCGTAAAATAAACGAAACGTCCACTTTTACAACAACAAAACCTAAAACCTAAAACAAAAGAGCAGAGTAAAACAATTCAACACTCTTGATAATTTCAACCATTATAACTGTGTCACAAGTTCCACCAATCGGGGCCCCGTATTGACGCTCTCTCCGTGTGTTTGTCGGTAAGGTAAAGTGGGTGGCGCTACGTACACCCACTCCCCCCACCCGACCCATCCACCAGGCCTGGATCGTGTGTTGGCGCAGCGCTCTCAATTACGCCCAGGCTGTTGGCAACACAAAGCGCAATAACAATACACGTGATTTATTCTGGATCATTGCCTTGGCATCGACAAATAACGAGCCAGCGAAAATTAAACACGGCGTGTAAATAGAGACTAAAATACTGATGATCAACTCATGTGACGGTCGCCCATGAACGGCTCAAAATATATACAGTCTGGAATCAGTGTTGGATGGGTAAATATTATACTACATGTAGGTAGTCAGTCTCTCTCTAACTCTCTCTAATTCTCTCCAACTCTCTCTAACTCACCCTCTCTCTCTCTTTACCCATACAAGCCGTCATAAGGTGTCCAAACAGGTGATAGTCTCTTAATTGTGGTCGTGTTAGCGGGCTACTCACCCTCTTAAGGCTTCCTCTACTGTCGGTACACATTCATCATAGTGTACTGGGACTGATGAAGTGTACTATACCTGTTGGGTGTATGATGGCTGGTGTACTAGCAGAGAACCCAGTGCTAGTAGTGGTCACTGTCGTCTGGTAGGTGTCAAGGGAAGGACAGTGCTAGGTATATGGTTACTGTTGTCTAGTGGATGTCAAGGAAGGACAGTGCCAGCCGTGGTCAATATCATCTAATGGGTGCCAAGGGAAGGACAGTGCTAGCCGTGGTCACTATCATCTAATGGGTGCCAAGGGAAGGACAGTGCTAGCCGTGGTCACTATCATCTAATGGGTGCCAAGGGAAGGACAGTGCCAGCCGTGGTCACTATCATCTAATGGGTGTCAAGGGAAGGACAGTGCCAGTCGTGGTCACTGTCGTCATGAGTGCCACACGTGTCACCCAACAGAGCCATATATTCAGAGAGGAAGCAGTGAAGCCATTACCAACCTCACGCTCCACCTCTCCCGTCACCACAACACACACATCGACGTATGACGGTAATAACGCGCATTACCAACGATAATATTAATAACGAGGCGGGGCATTACCTCCAGCCCAGAGAACCAAGCAATATAAGGCATTTCTCAGCCCCCTTCTACAACACAGTATATACAAATACTTAATCCTAACATAACATCAACTAACTCCAATATTAACTATACAAATCCTAACTAACACACACACACACACACACAAAAAACTAAAATCCCAAACATGACAAATAATTTCTAAGTGTTTGTTTGTCTCAGAGTATAACCACAAAGTTTTATTTTTCAGAAAAGATTATGAGAAAAATAGCAGAAATTTCTCATAAGATAAACCAAGGGGAAAATATTATCTGTATGTATGTAAAATGGTTGGTCGGTAAACTGGGGTCGTCCGCCAGCCACCAGCCGGCCAGCGTCGCCCAAGAGAAGCCAACTGACCGTATATAATGGAGGAGGGGGGATGGTGGCCTGCTGCTGCTGTGGTGGTGGTGGTGGAATTGTGGTTGTTCAGGCAGGAGGGGGTGTTCGCGTTTACTGACTGGTGTGGTGAAGGTAGTAGTGGTGGTGGAATTGTGGTTGCTCAAACAGGAGGGGGTGTTCGCGTTTACTGACTGGTGTGGTGACGGTGGTAGTATGGGCAGTGGTGATTGTGGTGGTGGTAGTGGTGGCAGTTTTGTACCTGATATATGGTATTCAAATACATACAACAATAAACAACTTGTCTTTACGCCTCTTGAGACTTTCATAATAACCTAACCTAACCTAACCTAACCTAACCTAACCTAACCTAACCTAACCTAACCTAACCTAACCTAACCTAACCTAACCTAACCTAACGTAGAGAAGCAAATAATTACACTCTTATTTCTCTTACCTGGTAGGACGTCTTCACTCCTTGATGTAAACAATGGCTACGACACTCACTCAAACCACATCACACCTCACTCGTAAAAATCGTATAATTTTCTTGTATAATACGTGTATAAATTCGAGGTTTTATAAGTAATTAAAGTTCCCTCAGACACATTACACTATTGTCAACGCGTATATACACTTCACTAACCTAACCTAACCAAACCTAACCTCCCCGCACAGAGACAAGATCGCCACTGACGACAACAGGTTACTAAGACGAGAAATTTTGGGGGTGAAACAACGAAACGAGGTAGTTAGGTAGTTAGTGAATGTCGAATGGTGATTTTTATTTTATTTTTATTTACGGTAGTCTTGAATCATTTAGTTGTTGTTGTTGATGGTGGTGATTGGAGGGAGGAGGTGATATGGTTGCTGGTAATGGTGGTAATGGTTGCTGGTAATGGTGGTAATGGTTGCTAAAATTGTGGTTGTTATGGTGTCTATGGGAATGTTTATAGTGATAATGGTGGTCGTATTATTATGGTGTGGATCTGAGGACACGTACTGTATGGTGGAACAGCTGGGGGTATAGTGATGGAACAGCTGGAGGTATAGTGATGGAACAGCTGGAGGTATAGTGATGGAACAGCTGGAGGTATAGTGATGGAACAGCTGGAGGTATAGTGATGGAACAGCTGGAGGTATAGTGATTGTTTGTTGTCACTTTCTTTGCTATAGAGGTGAGATAATATAGCTAGTTATATGATTATAGTCTCGGTGGAATATAGACCCCTATTTGGTATTAACTATATTACTGTGGGGTGAGTGAGTGAGTGAGTGAGTGAGTGAGTGAGTGAGTTAGTTAGTGAGTGAGTGAGTGAGTGAGTGAGTGAGTTAGTGAGTGAGTTAGTTAGTGAGTTATTTTAATAGATACATATGACACGCTACTGATCGTCATATAGTCTTTCGATCCCATCCACTTACATACACAGATTATCATACTGTGTGGAGGATGTGAAGAAAGGGTAGTGTTGTGAATGTATGTGTGTGTATGTGTATGTGTGTGTGTGTGTATGTGTGTGTGTGTGTGTGTAGAGAGAGAGAGTTCAAGAAAGACATTATTTGACGGCACCAATTGTCGTCATCCAGTTGAGTATTACCAGATCGACCCCTCATCATCAAACCCTTCAACACTCTATTTCCGACTTTTTCTCTCTCATTTATTAGCCATTTAAAAAAAAAAAAAAGAGAAGAGAGAGGGGCGTCTATTCCTTCTCCCGCTCAAGTTTCATAACAAGATCCCCTACATAGCCATGGTTGTGAAGTGTTTGAGGGTAAATATTCAAATTAATACGTAGGTTCTATCTATGAATTATTACGAGAGTTACCCCCCGCTAAAGATTCGTTCGTGTTTACATTTGTTCCTCTAAACCACCCGAGTTGGTGCCGCTGATATTCGGTAAATTAATTGTAAGTCGATATACCTATTAGGACTTTTTTTTACTGTATAAATGAAGAATTT
This sequence comes from Homarus americanus, assembly GCF_018991925.1. Taxonomy (NCBI): domain Eukaryota; kingdom Metazoa; phylum Arthropoda; class Malacostraca; order Decapoda; family Nephropidae; genus Homarus; species Homarus americanus. Next base: position 18,460 of record NW_024721271.1, on the reverse strand, counting down.
AGCTGTAGACGATCATTCATAACGCGAATTTTTATACCCCGCTAAATGGAACCCCACCATCCCGCTCGGAAAGAAAAAAAAATCCGCGGATAAAAATATGATTTATGAATCGCCAGAAGGGGGCGTGCAGATGACACGGCCATAGTGAGGCAGCGCCCGGTGGGGATTTTCCCTGATAGGACAGCAGTCGGGCTGTGGTTGGTAGGGATTAGCTCTTTTTATTTTTTCCCTACAATTTTTTTTTTTATTCTTTAATGCTGGTGGGGACTTTTCCTTGACACATAGAATTTTTGTTGTTCTTGTGTGTTATTCCTTCCCCTGTCCCTCGCCCTCTCTCTCCCTCCCTTTTTTTATTAAGGGAGAGAGGGAGGTAAGTAGATAAAGGTGGTGGACTACAGAACATATAAAAATATTACTTGAAACCGTTAAGAATAAATTGCGATCGTTAGGGAATTTCCTGAGGTCTTGATCAAAATAAATAAACAGTGTCTTCTAATTTTTCACACAAGGGAGACGATAAAATATAGAAGGTGAGCATAGTAGAATAAAAATGAAAATAAAAAGAACGAGTAAGAGTTTGGCGACAGTGAGAAGCGCTGTAGGGATCACGGGGGTGGAGAGGGAAGGAGGGGGCAGGAGAGGAAGGAGAGGGGAAGGAGGGGGGCAGGAGAGGGAAAATGAGGGGGGCAGGAGAGAGGGAAGGAGAGGGAAGGAGGGGGCAGGAGAGGGAATGAGGGGGGCAGGAGGAGGGAAGGAGAGGGGAAGGAGGGGGCCAGGAGAGGGAAATGAGGGGGGCAGGAGAGGGCAGGAGAGGGAAGGAGAGGGCAGGAGGGGCAGGAGAGGGAAGGAGAGGGGAAGGAAGAGGAAGGAGAGGGAAGGAGAGGGAAGGAGGGGGGCAGGAGAGGAAGGAGAGGGAAGGAGGGAAAGGAGGAAGGGATGGGGGGTAAGACATAGTTATTATGACCGTCGACCGTCAGTGGCGTAAGTGGAATGTGGTAAGAATTGTCAAGGTTAGGTTAGGTTAGGTTAGATTCTGACCAATTAGGACTAGGGTGCAGGTGACCAATTAGGAGCTGGCATTTTGACGACTCTCCCTCTGGTCTTTTAAGGAGGTCGAGGGTCATTACGTCACTGCTGGTTACGTGGAGTATTGTCTAGTCCAGTGACCTACGTTGTTGTCCTCTGAGTGGCTCATGAGGGGTCCAGTGTGTGTGTGTGTGTGTGGTGCGCGTCTGAGGTACACGTTGCTCTAGCCTTTCTCTGTCTGTCTCTCTGTCTCTCTGTCTGTCTGTCTCCACCCTATCCACTCCTCCACCCACCATACTAACAGATACATTACGACCTTGGCTGCATCAGGAGGAGTAGGAGTAAGAGAAGGAGGAGGAGGAGGAGTAAGAGAAGAAGGAGGAGGAGGAGGAGGAGGCGTAGGAGTAAGAGAAGGAGGAGGAGGAGGAGTAAGAGAAGGAGGAGGAGGAGGAGGAGGAGGGAGCACTTAATCAAGCGAGACGAACCACTGGGAACCTGACCCCCCTACCGAGTACACCACCCACAGTACCATTGACCTGTATACCAGACCCGTAACCTGTCGTACCTGGCCCCGTGATCCCGATTCATAGAGGTTAATTATCTCCAGGTAATTGTAGAGTTAAGGTTTTCTGCTGACTTAATGATCTCATTGTTCCAGAGATTAATTATTTCTCTTGACTGGAAATTAAAAGGTTTGGCACCCAAGCTTATTTCACCTTAAGATTAGGCACCCAAGCTTATTTCACCTTAAGATTAGGCACTCAAGCTTATTTCACCTTAATATTAGCCACCCTAACTCTAACCTAACCTAACCTACCCCCCCAGGTAGCTTTAGTGCGTCTTATCATCAGATAAAAATAAACTGGGGTGTCTAATCTTCATGTGATCTGAGGGCTCTAACTGGCTTAAGCAATCACCATTAATTAAAGGTTCATATATCGAGTTATCCTTAAACGGGGACGTAAGAACGGATCTAAATGGGGGTTAAATGCGCCTTAAATGGGGTCAAATGGGGTCAAAACCTCACCGAAACTCCACCCTAACTTCATTTGCTGTACCGTTTCTAGTTATGAAGCAAGAAAACGAACGAGTGAGTCTTTGAGGGACAGGAGACAGTATGTGTGTTGTAATGGACGTGTTCGGAGGGTTTGGTTGTGGCTTCTTTAGTAGTTTATTTGAAGCGTCTTATATGAAGCCACTTGGTGTTCATGTGTTTGTTGATGATCTTGGTTAAATATTGTGTAGATTCATAAATTTGTGTATTAATTCATATATCCATCCATCAATTCATCACTCTATCCATCTGTACAACCAACCAGTTATCCATTCATTTATCCATCCAGCCATCCATTCACCTATCTATTCATCCATCCATCCGCCTATCCATCCATCCATCCGTCTATCTGTATGTCTCTCCATTCATCCATTCAGCCATAATCTATCCAGGGAGAGAGAGAGAGAGAGAGAGAGAGAGAGAGAGAGAGAGAGAGAGAGAGAGAGAGAGAGAAAACCTCTTTATCTAACCAATCGAAAGTCGGCAAAAACTCCATTCTAGAAAAACACACACATACACACACACACACACACACACACACACACACACATACACACACATGGACGTGCACATGACAATCAGCTGACGGCACTCTAGTTCAGCACCAGATTAAACTACTTAATAGGCTCATTTTTTTTCCAACCAATTACACCAATAATTTTTTTTTCTCATAATCTTTCCCGAGGCGACAGTGTGAAGGACCTGAGGAAGAAGAGGAGGAAGAGGAGTGAGAAGAGGAAGAAGAGGAGTGAGAGGAGGTGGGGTGAGAGGAGGAAAAGGAGGAGGAAGAGTGAGAGGAGGAGGAGGAGGGGGAAGGAAGGAAAGAAATAGTAATAACAATGAAGACAGTTGGAGCAAGAAGATGAGAGAAAAAGGAAGAGGAGAAGTATAAAGAGAAGAAAGAAGGATGTGAAGAATAACAGGAAAGAGAAGGAGAAAAAAGAGAAAGAAAAGGGAAAGAAGAATGGGAGAGCAACGGGAAAAGAAGGTATAGATTAGGAGGAGGAAAGAAGAAAAAAATGACAATATAACAGAAAACAAAGAAAAACGAGAGAGAGAGAGAGAGAGAGAGAGAGAGAGAGAGAGAGAGAGAGAGAGAGAGAGAGAGAGAGAGAGAAGGCGAATGAAAAGAAAGAGCAGGAAGAGAAAGAGAGAAGAGGGAAGTACATACACAAAACAGGAGAAATAATGAAACGCGTAAATGGACAACAATACAAAGAGAAACAGGATAAAAATGGAAGGAGAGAGAGAGAGAGAGAGAGAGAGAGAGAGAGAGAGAGAGAGAGCCTTGTCGCCCCTGGCTACACCTTATAATTGACTTCTGACACAAACAAAACAAAAGACACGCGCCTGAGGCCACACACACACACACACACACACACACACACACACACACACACACACACACACACACACACACACACACACACACACATGGGGAGGGAAGAGTAAGGAAGAGGAAAAGGCGGGAAATGGAATGGTGAGGATGCATGGAAGGACATGAAAATAAATGAAGGGATGGAGAAGGAGGGAGGAGGGAAGGAAGAGAATGGTGAGGAAGTAAATGGAGGTAAAGGAGAGAAAATAGAGAGAATTAGAGATAAGGAGGAGGAAAAACAGAAGGGGGGAGAGGGGTTAGGAAGGATGAAGGAAGGTTGAGGAGAAAGGAGAAGGGAGATACAGAGAAGAGGGAGAGAAAGGGAGAAGAAGGGAGGGGGGTAAGAGAGAAAGGGGGATATAGAAAGGCCAGAAACCTAAGGAAGAAGATAAGAAGAGGGGGGGGGAATAAGGACAAAGAAGAGGAAAAATACAAAGGAAAATTAAGAAGAAAGGGGAAATAAAGAAGAAGAGGAAGAAAAATAAGGCGAATAAAGAAGGAAGAGAGAGAGTAAAAGGGGTGGTAAGGCGATACTCTTGAGGTAAAGCCACTTGGAGTATTGCTACCGGGGAGACAAATGAGGGAGAGAGGGAGAGGAAAGAGATGAGGGAGAATAGAGAAAGGAGATGGGAGAAGGGATAAAGAAAGACATTGAAAGGGGGAGAGAGGGAGGAGGAAGACAGAGGGGAGAGAAGGAGAGAAAGGCAGAAGTGAGGGAGAGGGAAAGAAAAGGTGGAGGAGTAAAATGAAAAGGGAAGGAGGAAGGGAGGGAGGGAATGGGGGCGTCTGGTGTAGTGACGGAAGGAGGAAGAGTGAGAGAGGGAAGGAAGGAAGGGGGTGTCTGTGATTGGGTTAAGTAGAGAATAATGGAGGTAATAAAGGAAGGGAGGAAAGAAAGGAAGAAAGGAAGGAAGGAAGGAAGTAAGGGGGGAAAAAAGAAGGAAGGGAGGGAGCAGGTCAAGTAGGATGCAAACAACCAAAATAACACTGGCTGGATTAAACCGAGTGTTGTGTTGTGTTGTGGTGAGTCTGACTCCCCCCTCCCCCCTCACCTGACTAACTGACTCACCTTCACTCTTACCTGACTCACCTGACTAACTGACTCGCCTAACTAACTGACTCAACTTCACTCTTACCTGACTCACCTAACTAACTGACTCACCTTCACTCTTACCTGACTCACCTAACTGACTCAACTTCACTCTTACCTGACTCACCTAACTAACTGAAATCTCACTCTACCCGACTTAACTACCACTACCCGACCCCCACCAACTGACTCACCCCCCACCTGAATCACTGACTGACTCACCTCCACCAGTTCTCCTTGGGTATTGAGACCATCTGAAGTGTAACTCACCAGAGGTCAAGAAGGGTACAGGTCACGACACACACACACACACACACCCTGAGGGAGGCCTTGACGAGGGACGCTGCCCACTACAACTACCCACCCAACACTTATTCCTATTATTAACGAAAGGAAGACTAGGCACGTCCCCTTCTTCCTCCAACACGTCCCCTTCCACCCCTTCAACACGCCGCCCTTTCCCCCACGTCCCTTCCCATCAACACGTCCTCTTCCCCTTCAACACGCCGCCCTTCAACACGTCCCTTTCCCCATTCAACACGCCCCCTTCCCCCATCAACACGTCCCCTTCCCCCTTCAACACGCCCTTCTCCCCCTCCCCCTCAAAACGTCTCCTCCTCCTGCCCCTCAGCACCCTCTCCCCGCTGCCGTTGCCAAGCTTGATGCGATTGTCGACACCCGCCTCAAGTTCCTCTGAGTTCCCTCTCTGATATTGTAGGGAGGGAAAGGAGGGGTGGAAGGGGGGGAAGAAGGGGCTGGAGGGCGTGCGACGGGAGTGAGTGGCAGGAATATAGTGCTATATGAGGGAGGGAGGGACGGAGGGAGGAAGATGGAGGGAGGAAAGGGAGGGAGAGAGGAAGTGAAGAAGGGCGTGTGATAGGAATGAGTAGTGGGATTTAACAGTGTTATGGGCGGGAGGGAGGGAAGGGGGAGGGATGGAGGGAGGAAAGGGGGAAGAGATGGAAGGATGGAGGAAGGGCGGGAAGGATGGCATGCAGGATGGAGGGAGGGAAGGAGGGGGGGCATGATGCAGGGATGAGTAGCGGGATTACAGCGTTACAGGAAGGAAGGAGGGAAGGAAGGAGGGAGGGAGGGTGTGAGACAGGGGTGAGTGGCGGGACTACAGTGTTGCAGGAGGGAGGGAGGGAGAGAAGGAGGGGAAAGGAGGGTGTGAGACGGAGGGGGGGAGTGTGGCCCCCACCTGGCACTAATGAGGGCCTCCCAGCCACCGGCACACCTCCAATTAAGACTCCTCAAGTGGCTGCAGCCAGAGGAGCAATGAGAGCCTTGCTCCAGACAGACGGACGGACCGACGTTTGATACAGACGGAAGATCGGTCGCTTGGATTAGGCGAAAAGACGCTTAACACAGAAACACTGGCGAATACTTGATGTAAGTAAACTGGCGGACCAACAGACACTCGATACAGACAAACAGACAGTTAAAACAGAACCAAGAAAGGCTGCTTAGTAGACGGACGGACGGACGAATGGGCAACCTTCTCATCGAGGTTCCATCTACAACCGAGTTTCCTATTGGTTGTCGCCCGCCCGCCACCCACCACAGGAGTCTGGTTGATCAAGGAACCTGTCGAGGAGAACGCCGCTTCACCGCCCCACACAACTCTCTCACCGATGTTTCTTGTATTTGTCGGTCGTAAGTCGCCGTGTTAAGTCGTGGTGGTAAGTCTGTGATCCTTAGTTGTATATTTGATTCTTTTGGTTGTTAATGAATGGTTCTTAAGTCTTTCTCATTCCAGTAGTGTGTGTGTGTGTGTGTGTGTGTGTGTGTGTGTTATAACGTTTTTAATCCTAACCTAACCTAACCTAAAGGTACATCACAGCAGAACACAGCATCACAGCACAACACAGCGTGACAACACAGTGTGACAGCAGAACACAGCGTCACAACACAGCGTGACAGCACAACACAGCGTGACAGCACAACACAGCATCACAGCACAACACAGCGTGACAACACAACACAGCATCACAGCACAACACAGCGTCTCAACACAGGTTAACATGCAGTAAGACACAGTCAACACTCATACTTCAGCTCCCAACAGTGTGCATGTGTCTTTGGGCCTCCAGCCTCCTCATGCCTCCACTCTTTAAACACGGAGTGGGAGTAACATACAGCATCAAAGACACTCCAGTGATAAAGTTTATAAAAATAAGACCGGAGTCTCCTCAAAGTCATGGATGGAAGTCTGAAAAAACATGACGTTAAGAGGGTCAGGGAGGGTTAACGTCTTGTGTATAGCCTAAATCATCCTTAGAGGTGTTGCTTGACATTAAGTTAGTCAGCTCTGAGAATGACACCTCCTGACTGACTGAGGTGGATTGACTGAAGGGGAAAATTGCCTTCATCTTCATCTGGATAATGCCATGGTATAAACGTTCTTCATATATCAACAAAATGGTTTTCTTGGATTATAAAAGGTTCTTCTGATTCATTAATGCCTATGGTATATTATTTGCAAGGATTAAATTATTCATCTAGGGAATTATAATCTCCGTGGACGCGATAGAAGCTCCTACTCCGAGTGATCCTTAAACTGGTGTCTACAGGATACTCTCGTTAATGATGTAGGAGGCGCTGAGGCAGGGGTGGCAGAGTGGCTCCCTGCACCCTCCTAAGTACAATAATTAGAGAGGCCATACAACCCCTTCTGCTGCCGTCGTCCCCGCCCCTGCTTCTGCTGCTGGTGCTGCTGTTGACCTCTGCTGCGTTTCATGTCCCGGTCCTTTGATTTGTCAGCGAGCTTTTTCATATCCGACTTCGTTAGCCACGCCCACTCTCGTCCGCTTCCGTTTATTATCAGTCGACTTTGATAGCGATATATTACTCCCTCTAGGTGTGTCTGTCCGAGTGTTTGGTGATTATTGTCAATATAGAAGGATAAATTTACCCTTTCCATCAATCCAGAGTTGTAAATATTTGTTATTGTTGGTAAAGGAGTAGCAAGTGTTGGTCCGAGAGCATCAGTCAGGGAAACGGACGAGTGGTGATGTAAATCGCGGTCGGGGGAGCGATTTATATAATTAGCTGTGGGGGGGGTAAAACACTAGAGATCTGAGGGAAGCTGGGTGGAGGAGTCTCACGCTCACCTGACCACCAATACTTCATTACCCACCTACACACCTGGGCGAACCTACGAGCACAAGTAATCCAAAAACACCGACCCAAACACACACACACACATACCCAAACAACCTCACCCCCGGCATCTTTGATCATAAAATTATGGCTGCAAATTCCTAGTGGCTGAAATAACCTACTCCAATGGCTGACGAACATAAATGCCTGTGTAGTTTTTCCTCCATTACTAATTCACTAGACTGGTCTCTATCCTGGTGAAGTCATGTTTAAAATGTGAAAATTAAGTTGAATCAAAACCAACTCACGGCTTGTTTCATCGAGTGAGAGAATTCTAATCACAAAGGATATATGATCATTAAGACGTATTTTTAGTATTATACAGACCGATTATTAACACAACTAATATTTATGGTAATCAAACTATGCAGGAACTGCGACCTGCCAGACTATGTGGTAACTGCGACTTGCCAGACTATGTGGTAACTGCGACTTGCCAGACTATGTGGTAACTACGACCTGCCAGACTATGTGGTAACTACGTGCTGCTAAATTATGTGGTAACTACAGGGGTTAAACTATACGTGCCCTTGTCATGTGTGTACTTTGAATTCCAAAAATTTTGACAAGGAATGCAAGAGAGAGAGAGGCAGAGAGAAGAAGAGGGAGAAAGAGGAAAAAGGAAAGAAGAGGGAGAAGGAAGAAGATGGAGGAAGATGAAGAAGTAGAAAAAATAAAGAAAGGGAAGGAAATAGAGGAAGAAAGAAGTGATCTATAAACAAGAAATACAAAAAAATAAATAGAATTGTT
>NW_024721271.1:0-2500 GCF_018991925.1 Homarus americanus | reverse complement strand
AAATTGGGAAACGAAAAACAATGACAATATGGTCAGAGTCCCAAACTTTCGGTTGACGGATTATGAGGGGTTAAGAAGGTACCTTGGTGAGGTCACCTGTGAACAGTCACGTCAGTCCCCAGTAGGAAGGGGTGGGGTCATAGATGACACAACAATTGATCATGACTCTAATACACCATACAGAAAAATTAGGTCAAATAAGAATGAGCCAAGGTGGATGACCAGAAAAATTAAACATGATATAGGAATAAGGAAAAATAAATTAAAGTGAGGGGAGGAGCAGCTCAGAAATAGGTATAATGAACTATCTAGGAATGTTAAGAAAAATGTAAGGAAAGCAAAGAGAGACTATGAAATCAAAATAGCAAGAGAATCCAAGGTGAATCCCAAGGGATGTTTCCAGGTATACAGAACAAAGGTCAAGGACAAAGTTGGGCCTTTAAAGTCAGGGAGGGGAAAAGTGATAAACGGCAGTGAAGAAATAAGCAATGCATTGAACAGCTACTTCTTATCAGTTTTCACAGAAGAAATTCCGGTGGAAATTCCAGAGGTGGAACTAATATTTAGGGGAAAGGAAGAAGAGAAATTAATGAGGTATGATTATTAAAGGAAGAGGCAATACTGTGAATGAATTACCCTGTCTTATTTCACATCTTGTTTGAGTTCGAAACTAAATATTCATTTACACGAGCTGTTGAGAGAGGCCGGTAAGGCAGGCCTCGTCACTTAGCCCGGACCTGCCTCGCCGCTGACACTTGTCCACTCTCTTTTTATTTATAGAGTGGCGGAGCTGCTGCAGTGTAAATAAATATAATAATAATAATAATTAACGGTTTATTGAAAGAGCTTGGCAGCCAGAAGGCTGAAAATATACAGTTACATATTTGGGGAATGGGTTTCGAATTACAAATAATATACAAGTAACATAAGTGATACAAATAAGATATATAATAACTAGATGGGGAAAAGCTCAAACTACAGTGCATTTCAACATAGTGACAGTGCAAGAAGTAGTATTTACTGGGAGTGAATACACTGGTTTATTACAAGTTATTGATAATTTTTACAATGGTTGGGACTGGGCTGTTCTTATAGCGATCAGTTCGTGCACGTATGGGCTGGATGCGGTTGTGGTGTCGAACAGCAATTCTCGGGCTAGGGATCTCAGGTGGTAGTAGGAGCCGGTGTCGAGGATGGTGTAGAAGCTTCTTACCAAATTTGCAGATGAGGTCGTGGTGATGGTCAGTGAGAGTCGAAAGGGTCAGTGTGTTGAGCGCTTCTTGATATGTGGAGTAGGAAGGGGAGAGAATAATCTTGCATGCCCTCTTTTGCACTTTTTCTAGGTGTTTACGTTGTGTGGCATTTAGGGAGGAAGACCAGGTGGGGAGGCATAGGTGAGCTTGGGAAGTATGAATGTTGTGTAAACACTGAGGAGCTCGGGTGCAGGAACTCCGAGGGACTTGAGTCGGCGGAGGAGGTGGAGACGGAAACTGGAGGATTTGACAACTTCACTGACGTGTGGTTTCCAATTTAGTTTGTTGTCTATGGTGACGCAGAGGAGCTTCGTAGACTGTACAACCTGGAGTGTGTTCGGACCTAGAGTAATGGAAGGAGGTGGGACAATGTCGGAGGAGAGGTTGATGTGCATAACCATGGTCTTGGTATGGTTGATGGTGACATGGTTGTTGGTGGCCCAGTTTTGGAGACTGTTCAATAAATCCTGAAGGGCGGTATAGTTGGGAGCAGAATTGTTGACGCTGATCCCAATGGTGGAATCGTCGACATATTTCCAGCGAGCAGGGGTTTCTCTTAGGGCACATCATTGAAGCAGAGTGGTCCCATCTTGGTGCCTTGGGGGACGCCACAGGTGAGTGACTGAAAGGTGGAGACAGCCCCTCGGAAGCGTACAGCTTGGCGTCGGTCACTGAGGAAGTCTGTAAGCCATGGTATAAGACTTCTCCGAAGCCCGAGGTCAATAGCTTTGTTGATGATTATATTGTGGTCGACTAGGTCGAATGCTTTAGTGAAATCAATGAAGGCGACAGCTACAGACGTTTTTCGTTTCTCGAGATGGCGGTATATGTAATCGAGAAAGCTGACAAGACAGTGAGTGGTGGAGGAAGTTTTCATGTTGCCAAATTGCTGAGGGTCTACGACTCCTGCAATATCAACATAAGCCCAGTCGAACACAAAACTTTCACACATTAGGCTGGGTATTGGGGTGATTGCAATAGGTCGTAGCTGATTTAAGGATTGTGGGCTGGTTGACTTGGGCACTGGTGATACATAAGAGGTCTTCCAGTCAGCTGGGCATCTGGCTTGACTGAGAGAAGCATTGATGATGGAGCACAGGGGTTTACAAGCTCCGAAGAGAACTCCTTGAAGAGTTTCATCAGTGTGGTGGTGTGATGACCTACGTGGCCTGCCGCTAGCGACCTAGCTAGCTGGTATAGGGTGATACCTCGCTAGGATTTGTGTGTGCCACTAGTATACTGCCGGA
>NW_024721270.1:0-10517 GCF_018991925.1 Homarus americanus | reverse complement strand
CACCTCACAGCACGTCCCAGCATCTCACAATCCCTCACAACACCTCCCAGCACCCCACAGGACCTCCCAGCACCTCCCCTGCCTTTTGTTACGGACAGGTGAATATTGTATGACTCAATTACCGGATCAAATACGCAGTAAGCTAGTGTAGGTTAGGTGAATGTACTCTACTGTACTCTGACTGCCAATTCCGAGTACCTGGAAATGTTGGTTTGTACTCTAGGTGTTATGGATGCTTGATGTTGTACTCTGGGTGTTATGGATGCTTGATGTTGTACTCTGGGTGTTATGGATGCTTGATGTTGTACTCTGGGTGTTTTGAGTGTCTGATGTTGTATTCTAGGTGTTGTGGATGATGTTGTACTCTGGGTGTTTTGAGTGCCTGATATTGTACTCTGGGTGTTTTGGATGTCGGTTGTAGCATCTTGTGGATGTTTTAATTGTACTCTGTGTGCTTTGAGTTCGTGATATTGTACACTAGGTGTTGTGAGTGCCTGATATTGTACTCTAGGTGTTGTGGATGCGTGTTGTAGCGTCCTGGAAATAATTTATTTGTACCCTGGGTGGTGTGTGTGTGTGTGTGTGTGTATATTTATGATCATGATAGTGTCATGAAACCTCCTTCCTCTCCTCCTCCTTCTCCTCATCTTCTTCCAGCCCTTTCCTCCTCCTCCTCCTCCTCTTCTATTCTTTCTCTCTGCCTTCCTCATCCTCTCCTCCCTCTCCTTTTTCATGCCCTCCTCCTCCTCCTACCTACCTCCTCCCTGTCCCTCCATGAGAAGATACACGGAGTCTCAGAAAAATATACACACTGCCTTATAATTTTTGTATTGATGTGTGACGTAACCAACAAGTGTGTATACATTTTTCTGAGACTCCCTGTATGTATATGTATACCTTTAACCTATTATGTATATTTTTGTTTATCTTCCTTATTTTCTTTTGATTATTATTGTTCTCACGTTCTTTCCTCTCTCTCTCTCTCTCTCTCTCTCTCTCTCTGTTCTCGTCTCTGTTATTGGGTCACCTCAATTGCATTCATCTCTCCTCCACTACTCGCTCCTCCATCTTCTTTTCTCTCATCTTCTTGTCATGAATTATCGCTTCTTTTATCGGTCAATATCTTGCTGGTGCCGTTTTGCTCTTCCAATTCCTAGTGTTCTCTTTACCCAGACCCTAATATATGTTCCCCAAACTCTGCCTGATCTGCCTCGAGGAAGTTAAAGTAGAGGCTGCCTTGTGTCCGCCATTGTTCTTAGATCACATACTCGGAGGCGTTGTTTCTGGTCGATCTGAACGAGAAGTTTGTTTACCTTTAACTCGTTCAGGCTTCCTACACTGTTGATATTTTTCTTCTTCTCCCAGGATGTTTGTGAGGTTTCTCTTGTGATTTATTGGAGGTTTTAGGTGTAATAAGAAGGTTGGGGGCTATTGATGCAAGGTAGTGATGATGAAATATAAGGAATATTTGCTCGTTAGTCAGTGTATACATCGGCTTTATGATGGTGGAGTACAAGACTCAGGCCTCCAGGCATAACCTCAACATGTATAACGTCCATGTGAGGAAATTTAAAGGGACTTATACAGAATGATGCTCTATATATATATATATATATATATATATATATATATATATATATATATATATATATATATATATATATATATATATATATATATATATATATATATATATATATACAGTCCTTTACAATTTCTTATTTATACTTGATTTACCTGTGTATATTACAGGTATTAATAAAGAGGTGCAAAGATCATGGACAGGTTCAGGCCAGAGAGGAACACTGAGATTTAAAACAACATTTTAACCTAACCTAACCTAACCTAACCTAACCTAACCTAACCTTACCCAACCCAATGAACTTGTAGGGGAAAAAATATCGTCTGGAAACTGAAGTTGAGAAGTAAAGTTGATATCATGAGGGATGAGGTGAGGGGTGAGGGGTGCGGGGTGCGGGGTGAGGGGTGAGGAGGGGGAGGGGTGAGGGGTGAGGAGGGGGAGGGGAGGTTCGTTTATCTACATTATATTTAAAGCTTAATACTATAATGTTGTTGTTTTCATTATAAGATTAAATGCTGTTTTTTATCGTTAACTTGTATAAAAATGTTAAATCCTTTACGTTTTATGAGTTTATGAGTTTGATAACCTAACCTAACCTAACTTACTACCTACGTAGGTAGTAGGCAGCTATCAAACAGAGAGGTACTACCGCCTGGGAAGATATTTGAAGCATAATGTGTTGTCTAATGGTAGACCCTGCTGCCATATGGCATCCCAGGTTGCTGATCTGTCTTTCTGTCTCATTTACACACAATTGCAGGGTCTGAATTGTTTCTCTTACCATTGACAACACAACATACATATATCGTTTCTCACTCTTGATTATTTTTTAAATTTTGTATTTATGGTTGTTACGAGTTGGGGATTTAGAATATAGTTAAAAGTCTACCCAGATCCCAACAGGTAACAACAATAAAAAAACAAAGACAATCGGAATATAAAAGGGTAGACAAAGGATGCGAGTTTTCGTTGTGTATAATAAAGTACCATAAATTCCTTAACAAAATATTCAGCTTCCTATAAATTACCCTTAACCATACTTAACCTAAACATTAACAGTATATACATATTAATACAACATAAAACAATCGTGAAGCAAGGTGGAGGTGGGAGAGGCAATACAAGATTACAAATACTTAAGTGAGGAGCTGAGATGGCTGACGAGTAAGGCTGAGTATTGTAGAAGACGGTAGGTAGTCACTGCGCTGTAGGTTTAGAGGATAGATGATCCTGTCACTTCCCAGAGTGTAGTCCTCTCTCCTCGAATTGGAGCTGACAAAGAAGACTTGGAGGAAGTGACGCAACAACCAGGATATGGAGAAGGGAAACCCCGGAGTGGTAACTAAGACGAGTCATACTCGTGTCTCGTCGCTAGATGGCGTTGCTCGTGGTGCTGGGTAGGTAGATCAGGACAATAGATGGCGTGGTTCGTAGTGCTGGGTAGGTAGATCATGACAATTGGTGGAGGGGTTCGTAACATGGTTCTTTATTATTATTATTATTATTATTATTATTATTATTATTATTATTATTATTATTATTATTATTATTATTATTATTATTATTATTATTATTATTATTATTATCATTATCATTATCATTATCATTATAATTATTATTATTATTATTATTATTATTATATGTTCGCCCCCCAGAACCCGTAAAAAATAATAATAACCTACCCCAACACTAACACTACCCTACCCTACCCTACCACTACAACTCTAATTCTGACCCCACCCCCATCTCTCAATTCCCACCCTACTCCTACCCCACAAACTATTCCCAACGCCAATAAAATAATTCCCAATTCTAACACTAACTTCATCCGAAAGACCACCCCACCCCAATAGCAATCCACCCCAATCTCAACACCATCTCACCCTCTAACAGTACCATAATCTCACCCCAACAGCAATCAACCCCTAACATTCACTCCTAATCTTCTACCTAAACACTAATTCTTACCCTACTCCTACTCCTCAACACTCATCTACCCTAAATTTAACCTACCCTACCCTACCCTAACACTACCCTACCATAACACTACCCTACCCTAACACTACCCTACCCTACCCAAACACTACCCTACCCTACCCTACCCTAACACTACCCTACCCTACCCTTACACTACCCTACACTACCCTAACACTACCCTACCCTAACACTACCTTACCCTACCCTAACACTACCCTACTAGGGTGTGTCATAGGAGGGAAGATCAGCTAAAACTAATGGCCCATCACTTTTTTGGTAGATTTTAGTATATATAAACAGAAAATAATTTCAGTTTCAATATTTTGCAACCTTTTGCTCGGTAAATTTTAGCGTGAAATTTATCGAAAATCTAACGTACAGCTGCATTAGTGCATTACAATTAAATAGTGAACATTGCTTTCTGACTTCATTCTTTAACAACCCAACTAACAATATTTTTTTCTGTTTCAGATTCTGATGCATTTATCAGTTGATAATATTTGCGATGGCTGCTTTGTGTCAGGACGAGAACCAAAATCCAGCCATCTCAGTCACTATCTTGGTCTGGAGAGCTCCTGGAAGTCGGAGTTGCTCACACAGAGATGCTTTGAGATACGGTGTTTTAACTAGGCAAATCAGTGAAAAGAACCAAAAGAACTTGGCACAAATAGCGATACGCTATGATATGACCAAAGCTGTCTTGGCATTAGTACACTCTTGGCTAACGCCCAGTCTAAGCCTCCAGTCATACCGTAAGTCAGAAGAAGATTAGTGAGAGATCACAAATAGTTGGGGAAAAGCCAAGAGATATCTCTTGGGAGAGGAAACTTGCAGTTATGACAGCTTTACAAGCAACTGACCAGTTATTTGACATAATTACTTGCAAGTGCCCAATTGTTCTCTGTCCTGAGTTTGGATGCGATCGTGACTGTAAATCCGAGGCCCACATCTCCTGTATTTGCAAGCGTGAACTGAAGATTCCTGGGATCGAACTGGCATTTCTCAAAGCACAGAGAGAGAAGACTGGCAGTATAAGGGCTCTCATGATTTCTAGCTAAGATATTCCGGAGTCCAAGAGACAGGAGGCTGCCACAGAGAGACAGAAGAGGAGAAGAGTTGCCGAGGAAAAGAGACTTGAGAAGGCCCAGGGTGAGGTAAAAAAGGCCGATGATTGGAGTCAAGCTGATTCAGAGTTTAATGACTTCCCCATGGTTGATCCGAGTGCTGTCCAGGAGAATGGTGACTTTGTCCCTAACCCAGAAAATAATGATCCCAAACCTTCCAGGCATAAGATTCGAAATAGGAAAGATATCCCGAGCATAGCTCTGGCCAGCATGCGACACCACACTGGTCTCAGAGAAACTGCAGAGATAGCAACAGCTGCCTGGATTGACGGTGGTTTGATAACACCTGATGATGTTCATCTGGTGATAGATCATAACAAAGTAAGGAGAGCTCAGGAGAAACTTGTCAGTAACCTAGAAGAGGAGTTTGATAAGGGGATAAGAGAAAATGGAATCAATTGTTTGTTCTTTGATGGGAGAAGGGATGACACTAAAGTGTTCATGAAAATTGGAGATTCTAACAAGTTGTTCCCTGCCATGGTGAAGGAGGAACACTACTCCTGCTGCAGTGAACCAGGAGGGAAGAATTTGTGGCATTTCACTCCAGAGAAAGATGACATCAGGAAACCAGCTGAGATAGTGGCAGATAACATTGTGAACTGGCTCAGAGAGAGGAACGTAGACCAGACCCTGCAGGCCATTGGAGGGGACAGCACCAACACGAACACAGGGTGGCAAGGGGGGGTCATACAGTGGATAGAGCGGAAGATTGGGAGGAAGCTGGTCTGGATTGTTTGTGACCTCCACACCAACGAGTTACCACTCAGACATCTGATCCAGGAGCTGGATGGCAAGACTCTTTCAAATAACAGATGGTCTGGTGCTCTTGGCAAGCTGCTGGACTCTGCCACTGAGTTAGAAATAAATCCGAGCTTTGAAAAAAACACAGTTGGCCCTCCACTCGTTGAGCTTGCGCATACTGTGATTGACGACCTGAGTGCTTACCAGTACTATGGTTACATGATTTGTAGTGCCATCAAAACTGGGGTCATGCCTGATAGACTTGCTTACCTGCAGATAGGTCGAGTCTCACATTCTAGGTGGCTCACAACGGCTCTCCGGTTCTGCAGAATTTGGGTCGCTCATCATAAACTTATATTCATCGGTCTATCTTATTCAGGATTGATCAGGATCATCCTGGTTACAGTCAAAAAGATCTTTGATATCAGACTTATGAGAGGATCTGGGCATGACGAATCAGTTGGTGACGATTCCTTCAGGGCCAGGAAGACTCCTGAAGTCAATCTAGGTGCCAAGACCCTCACTGATCTCATAGATCTGGATAACATCCAGGCTGGCAGTGAGCCCTGCAGCCTCACCAATGATCAAGTCAGAGCTTTCCTGGACAACCCCATGCATGTACCTGCCTGGCCCTCGCACACCCAGAGTATAGAGCGTTGTGTACAGCAAATGAGCGAGGCCAGCAGTCACGTGTACAGCCAGGAGAGGAGGGAAGGCTACATCCGAGCTCAGGTGGTCAGCAGGGAGGTGATGAGTAGAAACTGAATCAAGAAAGACATGTTCTCTATGGTGTGCAGCAACACCGAGTCGTAGTAGTAAAACCGGTTTTTGTATTTGATGATTTTGTTTTCTAACGGAATATTAAATTTAATAAATGTGTCAAGATCATTCGCTTCACTATTCTGGATCATTTTCATCCTAATAAATTAACCTGATACATTTACTTTACTTTAAATAAGCTATTTAGTGGTGTTGGTAAAAGGGTGGGAATACTGAATTTTCATAAGATTTCAAGTTAAAATTTACCTAGCAAAAAATGAAAACTTTTCAAATCTGAAGATATCACATGATTCTGCACATAGATCTACATCATTAATACCATGGGCCGATTTTTCAAACTCCAAAAAAAAAAAATTCGCCTCCGTATGACACACCCTAATGCACAGGCCAACTGGCCTATTGCAGACTCCTTATTTTCTTATGTTCTTATGTTCTTAAATCCTCAACATAAAAGACAAATTCACCTCCATGTGTTAAAATCTTACTACTCTACATTACCGTCACCACTATACCAAACCTGTGTAATATTAACACACTAATACACTATTAAGACATCACCAAATCCATCAATAAACAGTACATCTTCCTTTACACTTGATTAGAAAGAAAACAAGAAAATATGCCCAGAATCTCAAATTCATTCACTAACATTACGAAAAATTACAAGAGTTAAGAGTCAAAGCAAGATATGTACTGTACGCAATGTTGATGTTATTTTGTTCGCCATCATTGTGTCCTAAAGTTAATCTGTTTTGTGAAGTAAATCCTCGGACTTGGGAACAAATCATCATGTGTACCTTTGAGTATTAAGGTCTTGATCCATTTCCTTGATGTCTACCGTTTGGAACAGGTAACACCACCACAATTGTTTTAACCAAGACGAAAACGGACGAAAAAAAAAAGCTTCTACAAATATCAAGTATTAATTTTCTCTCTTTACAGGATCTAATACTCTTTGAAATGTGTTTAAATTAATCTGATTTGTTTTCATTTATTGTCGATCCTTCATAAGAGGACTCGTGGATCCCCCGAGCCTAGCCGGCCATTTTGTTTACATTTTTCGGTCGTTCTAAAATACCATTAAAACAATATTGAGTATAAACGTTTGGCTCAACTGATGATCTCAAACATGTCCCAACATTTTTTTGCCTCAACTCCACATTCTGTAACTCATTTAGGTAGATGTCCCTCACTACACATACACTGGACTATGTGTAATGTTGCAGATAATGTGTTACCATGATATTGCACATTATAAGTTCATGTGTGGTCATTATCATATCAAACGGAGGAACTTTAAAGAGCTATTACACCACCTGTATCATTAGTTGTCGCCAGGTGAAGGAATGTTTAGGTAGATTATATTTTATTTACTGTAATTACAGTTTCAATACCTAAGACGTTCCACTATAAGAGTCTTTCAACCTCAGGTAAGGTCTAAAGACTTTCTACTCTAGGTCTTACACCCTGGAGTAGCTGTATCGTCCACATAGGTAATTACTCCACAAGGAACTACAAGTTACACCTTAATGTAATACTTCATTTACTGCCAAACTTTATGGGGAAATATTTTTTCACAAAGAATTTCAAGTTACAATTTCACATAATAAGTCACATTACAAACGTTCCTTCGGCTTGCAGTTAAACTTTGCAATGTCAAGATATTTTTTTCACTGCAGAGGAAAGTATCCGTCAGCATCATCACCACACACACACAAACACACACACACACACACACACAAAAAGACAAAACTCCTGTATCCAGATTCTCAAAAGTTTATAAATTAAATTCTTCCCTAAAATTAAATAGACAATACATCTATTTATCATAGAGTATGTGAACAATATCGACGCCATATTGGTTACCATCTTTGAGTCATATAATTAGTTAGCTACATAGTGTTAATTATTTAGTTAAATAATAAAAAATAAAAAATAATCTACTAGCGTGTGTTGTGACCAAAATAAATCAACATTGTATTTACTTTCTCCTCCAGGGGGCACTAAGTCTAGAAAAATGACACAATTGACATCTACATAAAGTGACTGACCAAGGGTAGATATTGGCTACCTTTTGTGTTACTTTCAGGTCGTAAAAACACACAGAGCTGCTCTTAAGGATGTTTACCACAATACACCTCAGCCAGTTTCTCATTCACTAAGGTCAAACAATAAATCTGGTTCACAAGATACACCGTAACTTTTATTAGAATACAATAATCAATTACTGTATTATTGTATTATGGCGAATAGTCTTATGGTGTTAAGATGTGTTCTTAAGCCACGATGGTAAACAAAAGGTATTCAATATCTGCCTTGGTTGACGATGATCTGTAGAAGTTAGCAAGTCCTCCTCCTCCTGCTCTCGAGTAAGGTAAGGAAGGCCTCACCTGACCAAAATTGTTAATTAAGATAGATTACCTGAAGATTAACCCTCCCAGCTTATTTCAATTAATGATTAACCTAACGCTACCTGGGAAGTTAAGTTAGGTTAGATTAAGTTAGGTTAGGTTAGGTTAGGGTAGGTCAGGTCAGGTCAGGTCAGGCAGTGCCAGTGTAGTTAATCTTGAGGTTAAATAAACTAGATGCTAATCTTCACATGAGCCACTAAGACACTTTGACGGAGGCGGTTACGTACAACAGGAAAGCTCTGATAACATATAATGTACAGTATATACCGTTTAAGTTGCGTCAGCAGCTCTATACACCACTTATTGACCTACTCATTCACTGCCGTAGAAATATTTACTTCTAACAGGTTTCTATATGGTTCCCAGTCATTATAATACGACCTTGTAAAATCAAATGATCTAAATTAAACTAAACTTATCCAAATTAAACTTATTAACTAACAAATCTTTCTAAAACACGATATATGCAAATCAAAAGTTCTAAATTCAACTTAACTTATCGTAATATAACTATTATAACTAAACCATTTTAATTAAACCTAACCTAAACACCTCAAGTGCCACAAACAGAAGGAAAAAACACCTTTAATATTATCGTGTAAGAGGCCCCTGTAACCCACTAACTCCAGGTAATACATCTATATCAATCTACCTGCGTCGGAAGCTCTATACGTGACTATGATCGTTACCCACTGCTGGAGAACATTTGTACTTCTATAATTACCCCGGAGAAACAATGCACCAATTTACGATTTATTTATTTTATTTTTCATTTATTTTTTATTCTTGGTCCATTCTGTAAACACCGCCCGCTTGTGAGTCCCGTCAGCCATTTTGTTCTAACTTTCGGGGATTCTAAAATAAACTATAAATAAATAAATAAATAAATAAATAAAACAAGCATCTTTTGTTTTTCTAACCCATGAGCTGTGAGTCTTCATTATATACTTCAACATTAATGTAAACTAAGGCTAGAGAGGGTGTGTACAGTACTAGTGGAGTCAAGACGAGAAGGTGTTTCAAATCCATAAAGGGTTTTACAAGTGGAGAGTCTTACAAGTGGAGGGTCTTACAGGTGGAGAGTCTTACAAGTGGAGGGTCTTACAGGTGGAGGATTTTAATAAGGATAAATACAGCAAGTCTTACAGTTGAATCAGCCAAGTCGAGGAAAACTCTTAAGAGTCATGTAACTTCTACCTGGTGTTACCTGTAACCAAGCTAAGGTATATGTAAGAAGAATATTATCTCGTTACTATCCATTCTTCTTCCACTATCCTGCGAGGTGGTGTATTAATAAGCACAGATACTCATGATAAAGAAGGAATAATGAGAAAGACGCAAGATACCTATAAAATGCGACAGAATATACCCACACATCCGTAATCCTAACCCATCCCAACCCAACCCAACCCTATCCTACCCCCAGCTTCACCACAGTACACAAAGTCATTTTTGGTATCAGAGTGACGCATAAACACCCTGTATCGCCTAAGACACATTTGAATCGGATGGTTCGTTGACGGTTTTATTTCTTCGGTATAAACCAGTGAAGCAATTAGTTCGTGGGAACAGTGAGTCAAAATACTTCACATCAGCTTCGTTTACGACCTCCAGCTGATATTTACTTCTGTTGTCTATATCAATCACATTTTATAATGAAAACAAAAATATGGTTAGTTACTTAAAATGAAAAAACATCATACTTAGATACTTAAGAGTGAGGAAAAAAGATACTTAAGATACTTAAAAATAAAAACACTCTTGATACTTAAATTAGGACAAAATAAACGGACATAAAGATTTAACTATGAGCGGTGGATATTACGACATGTACCGGCTATCAATACAGAGGCGCTATTTAGCCGTGAAGTTCTCTCAGAAACACAAGACAATATGTGGTCA
>NW_024721269.1:0-16200 GCF_018991925.1 Homarus americanus | reverse complement strand
GGATTTGAACCCACGATCTTATAATTGTGACCGGGGAACGCTACCTCTGGGCCACCAGGAAAATAAATCAGTCCTAGACTCTGCTATATTTCACACAAAGCCTGTTCAACGAGCTTATGGCACCGTGAACCTCTAATGGGGACCCCCGTGCCGCTTAGGTGATCAGAGCAACGTTTTACCAAATGCGGCTTCGAAACAAGGAGGATCCATAAATATTTCATTAGCCCAATAAAGCAAGCAGACTTTTACATATAATCAACACCTCACCCCACCAGGATTTGAACCCACGATCTTATAATTGTGACCGGGAATGCTACCTCTGGGCCACCAGGACAATAAAAGCAGTCCTAGACTCTGCTATATTTCACACAAAGCCTGTTCAACGAGCTTATGGCGCCGTGAACCTCTAATGGGGACCCCCCGTGCCGCTTAGGTGATCAGAGCAACGTTTTACCAAATGTGGCTTCGAACCCGAGGATCCATATATATTTCATTAGACCAATAAAGCCGCGGACTTCTTCATATAATCAACCTCACCCCACCAGGATTCGAACCAGCGATCTTCTAATTGTGACCGGGGAACGCCTCTAGCCCACCAGGACACTAAAAGCATTCCTAGACTTTGCTATATTTCACACAAAGCCTGTTCAACGAGCTTATGGCGCCATGAACCTCTAATGGGGACCACCCATGCCGCTTAGGTGATAGGAGCAACGTTTTACCAAATCCGGCTTCGAAACACGAGGATCCATATATATTTCATTAGCCCAATAAAGCACGCGAACTTCTACATATAATCAACACCTCACCCAACCAGGATTCAAACCCACGATCTTATAATTGTGACCGGGCTATGCTACCTCTGGGCCACCAGGACAATAAAAGCAGTCCTAGACTCTACTATATTTCACACAAAGACTGTTCAACGACCTTATGGCGCCATGAACCTCTAATGGGGACCACCCATGCCGCTTAGGTGATCAGAGCAACATTTTACCAAATCCGGCTTGGAAACACGAGGATCCATATATATTTCATTAGCCCAATAAATCACTCGGACTTCTAAATATAATCAACACCTCACCCCACCAGGATTCAAACCCACAGTCTTATAATTGTGACCGGGGTATGCTACCTCTCGGCCACAAGGAAAATAAAAGCAGTCCTAGACTCTACTATATTTCACACAAAGCTTGTTCAACGAGCTTATGGCGCCGTGAACCTCTAATGGGGATCCCCCGTGCCGCTTAGGTGATCAGAGCAACGTTTTATCAAATGTGGCTTCGAAACCCGAGGATCCATATATATTTCATTAGACCATTAAAGCACGCGGACTTCTACATATAATCAACACCTCACCCCACCAGGATTTGAAACCACAATCTTATAATTGTGACCGCGGGACGCTACCTCTGGGCCACCGGGACAATAAAAGCAGTCCTAGACTCTGCTATATTTCACACAAAGCCTGTTCAGCGAGCTTATGTCGCCGTGAACCTCTAATGGGGATCACCCGTGCCGCTTAGGTGATCAGAGCAACGTTTTACCAAATGCGGTTTCAAAACACGAGGGTCCATATATATTTCATTAGCCCAATAAAGCACGCGGACTTCTACATATAATCAACACCTCACCCCACCAGTATTTGAACCCACGATCTTATAATTGTGACCGCGGTATGCTACCGCTGGGCCACCAGGACAATAAAAGCAGTCCTAGACTCTGCCTATATTTCACACAAAGCCTGTTGAACAGGCTTATGGCGCCGTGAACCTCTAATGGGGACCACCACGTGCCGCTTAGGTGATCAGACCAACATTTTACCAAATACGGCTTCGAAACAAGAAGGATCCATATATATTTCATTAGCCCAATAAAGCACGCGGACTTCTACATTTAATCAACACCTCACCCTACCAGGATTTGAACCCACGATCTTATAATTGTGACCGGGGAACGCTACCTCTGGGCCACCAGGACAATAAAAGCAGTCCTAGACTCTGCTATATTTCACAGAAAGCCTGTTCAACGAGCTTATGGGGCCGTGAACCCCTAATGGGGACCACCCATGCCGCTTAGGTGATCAGAGCAACGTTTTACCAAATGTGGCTTCGAAACCCGAGGATCCATATATATTTCATTAGACCATTAAAGCACGCGGACTTCTACATATAATCAACACCGCACCCCACCAGGATTTGAACCCACAATCTTATAATTGTGACCGGGGGACGCTACCTATGGGCCACCAGGACAATAAAAGCAGTCCTAGACTCTGCTATATTTCACACAAAGCCTGTTCAGCGAGCTTATGGCGCCGTGAACCTCTAATGGGGACCAACCATGCCGCTTAGGTGATCAGAGCAACGTTTTACCAAATGCGGCTTCGAAACACGAGGATCCATATATATTTCATTAGCCCAATAAAGTATGCGGACTTCTTCATATAATCAACACCTCACCCCACCAGGATTCGAACACACGATCTTCTAATTGTGACCGGGGAACGCTACCTCTGGCCCACCAAGACACTAAAAGCATTCCTAGACTCTGCTATATTTCACACAAAGCCTGTTCAACGAGCTTATGGCGCCGTGAACCTCTAATGGGGATCCCCCGTGCCGCTTAGGTGATCAGAGCAACGTTTTACCAAATGTGGCTTCGAAACCCGAGGATCCATATATATTTCATTAGACCATTAAAGCACGCGAACTTCTACATATAATCAACAACTCACCCCACCAGGATTTGAACCCACAATCTTATAATTGTGACCGGGGGACGCTACCTCTGGGCCACCAGGAAACTAAAAGCATTCCTAGACTCTGCTATATTTCACACAAAGCCTGTACATCGAGCTTATGGCGCCGTGAACCTCTAATGGGAACCACCCATGCCGCTTAGGTGATCAGACCAACGTTTTACCAAATGTGGCTTCGAAACCCCTTGGATCCATATATATTTCATTAGACCATTAAAGCACGCGGACTTCTACATATAATCAACACCTCACCCCACCAGGATTTGAACCCACAATCTTATAATTGTGACCGGGGGACGCTACCTCTGGGCCACCAGGATAATAAAAGCAGTCCTAGACTCTGCTATATTTCACACAAAGCCTTTTCAACGAGCTTCTGGCGCCGTGAACCTCTACTGGGGACCACCCGTGCCGCTTAGGTGATCAGACCAACATTTTACCAAATGCGGCTTCGAAACAAGAAGGATCCATATATATTTCATTAGCCCAATAAATCACTCGGACTTCTAAATATAATCAACACCTCACCCCACCAGGATTCAAACCCACAGTCTTATAATTGTGACCGGGGTATGCTACCTCTCGGCCACAAGGAAAATAAAAGCAGTCCTAGACTCTACTATATTTCACACAAAGCCTGTTCAACGAGCTTATGGCGCCGTGAACCTCTAATGGGGATCCCCCGTGCCGCTTAGGTGATCAGAGCAACGTTTTATCAAATGTGGCTTCGAAACCCGAGGATCCATATATATTTCATTAGACCATTAAAGCATGCGGACTTCTACATATAATCAACACCTCACCCCACCAGGATTTGAAACCACAATCTTATAATTGTGACCGGGACGCTACCTTGGCCACTGACAATAAAAGCAGTCCTAGACTCAAGTATATTTCACACAAAGCCTGTTCAACGAGCTTATGGCGCCGCGGAACTTCAATGGGGACCACCGCGTCGCTTTAGGTGATCAGAGCAACGTTTTACCAAATGTGGCTTCGGAAACCTCGAGGATCCAAATATATTTCATTAGCCCAATAAAGCACTCGGACTTCTACATATAATCAACACCTCACCCCACCAGGATTTGAACCACCGATCGTATAAATGTGACCGGGGAACGCTACCTCTGGGCCACCAGTTCAATAAAAGCAGTCCTAGACTCTGCTATATTTCACAGAAAGCCTGTTCAACTAGCTTATGGCGCCGTGAACCTCTAATAAATCTGTGTCAGCTTAGGTGATCAGACCAACATTTTACCAACACGGTCAAACAAGAAGGGATCCATATATTTCATTACTCCAA
This sequence comes from Homarus americanus, assembly GCF_018991925.1. Taxonomy (NCBI): domain Eukaryota; kingdom Metazoa; phylum Arthropoda; class Malacostraca; order Decapoda; family Nephropidae; genus Homarus; species Homarus americanus. The sequence continues at coordinate 12,136 of NW_024721269.1, read as the reverse complement.
TAAAGCACGCGATCTCTACATTTAATCAACACCTCACCCTACCAGGATTTGAACCCACGATCTTATAATTGTGACCGGGGAACGCTACCTCTGGGCCACCAGGACAATAAAAGCAGTCCCAGACTCTGCTATATTTCACAGAAAGCCTGTTCAACGAGCTTATGGGGCCGTGAACCCCTAATGGGGACCACCCATGCCGCTTAGGTGATCAGAGCAACGTTTTACCAAATGTGGCTTCGAAACCCGAGGATCCATATATATTTCATTAGACCATTATAGCACGCGGACTTCTACATATAATCAACACCGCACCCCACCAGGATTTGAACCCACAATCTTATAATTGTGACCGGGGGACGCTACCTATGGGCCACCAGGACAATAAAAGCAGTCCTAGACTCTGCTATATTTCACACAAAGCCTGTTCAGCGAGCTTATGGCGCCGTGATCCTCTAATGGGGACCAACCATGCCGCTTAGGTGATCAGAGCAACGTTTTACCAAATGCGGCTTCGAAACACGAGGATCCATATATATTTCATTAGCCCAATAAAGTATGCGGACTTCTTCATATAATCAACACCTCACCCCACCTTGATTCGAACTCACGATCTTCTAATTGTGACCGGGGAACGCTACCTCTGGCCCACCAGGACACTAAAAGCATTCCTAGACTCTGCTATATTTCACACAAAGCCTGTTCAACGAGCTTATGGCGCCGTGAACCTCTAATGGGGATCCCCCGTGCCGCTTAGGTGATCAGAGCAACGTTTTACCAAATGTGGCTTCGAAACCCGAGGATCCATATATATTTCATTAGACCATTAAAGCACGCAGGCTTCTACATATAATCAACAACTCACCCCACCAGGATTTGAACCCACAATCTTATAATTGTGACCGGGGGACGCTACCTCTGGGCCACCAGGAAACTAAAAGCATTCCTAGACTCTGCTATATTTCACACAATGTCTGTACATCGAGCTTATGGCGCCGAGAACCTCTAATGGGAACCACCCATGCCGCTTAGGTGATCAGACCAACGTTTTACCAAATGTGGCTTCGAAACCCCTTGGATCCATATATATTTCATTAGACCATTAAAGCACGCGGACTTCTACATATAATCAACACCTCACCCCACCAGGATTTGAACCCACAATCTTATAATTGTGACCGGGGGACGCTACCTCTGGGCCACCAGGATAATAAAAGCAGTCCTAGACTCTGCTATATTTCACACAAAGCCTTTTCAACGAGCTTATGGCGCCGTGAACCTCTACTGGGGACCACCCGTGCCGCTTAGGTGATCAGACCAACATTTTACCAAATGCGGCTTCGAAACAAGAAGGATCCATATATATTTCATTAGCCCAATAAAGCACGCGGACTTCTACATTTAATCAACACCTCACCCCACCAGGATTTGAACCCACGATCTTATAATTGTGACCGGGGAACGCTACCTCTGGGCCACCAGGACACTAAAAGACTCTGTTATATTTCACACGAGGCCTGTTCAACGAGCTTTTGGCGCAGTGAACCTCTAATGGGGACCACCCGTGCCGCTTAGGTGATCAGAGCAACTTTTACCAAATGCGGCCTCGAAAAACGAGGATCCATATATATTTCATTAGCCCAATAAAGCACGCGGACTTCTACATATAATCAACACCTCACCCCACCAGGATTTGAAACCACGGTCTTATAATTGTGACCGGGGGACGCTACCTCTGGGCCACCAGGAAACTAAAAGCATTCCTAGACTCTGCTATATTTCACACAAAGCCTGTTCAACGAGATTATGGCGCCGTGAACCTCTAATGGGGACCACCTGTGCCGCTTAGGTGATCAGAGCAACGTTTTACCAAATGCGGCTTCGAAACCCGAGGATCCATATATTTTTCATTAGCCCAATAAAGCACGCGGAATTCTACAAATAATCAACACCTCATCCCACCAGGATTTGAACCTACTCATCTTATAATTGTGACCGGGAATGCTACCTCTGGGCCACCAGGACAATAAAAGCAGTCCTAGACTTGCTATATTTCTTCACAAAGCCTGTTCAACGAAGCTATGGCGCCGTGAACCTCTAATGGGGACCACCCGTGCCGCTTAGGTGATCAGAGCAACGTTTTACCAAATGCGGCTTCGAAACACGAGGATCCATATATATTTCATTAGCCCAATAAAGCCCACGAACTTCTACATATAATCAATACCTCACCCCACCAGGATTCAAACCCACGATCTTATAATTGTGACCGGGGTATGCTATCTCTGGGCCACTAGGACAATAAAAGCAGTCCTAGACTCTACTATATTTCACACAAAGACTGTTCAACGACCTTATGGCGCCATGAACCTGTAATGGGGACCACCCGTGCCGCTTAGGTGATCAGAGCAACATTTTACCAAATCCGGCTTGGAAACATGAGGATCCATATATATTAGGGTGTGTCATACGGAGGCGAAATTTTTTTTTTTGAGTTTGAAAAATCGGCCCATGGTATTAATGATGTAGTTCTATGTGCAGAATCATGTGATATCTTCAGATTTGAAAAGTTTTCATTTTTGCTAGGTAAATTTTAACTTGAAATCTTATGAAAATTCAGTATTCCCACCCTTTTACCAACACCACTAAATAGCTTATTTAAAGTAAAGTAAATGTATCATGTTAATTTATTAGGATGAAAATGATCCAGAATAGTGAAACGAATGATCTTGACACATTTATTAAATTTAATATTCCTTTAGAAAACAAAATCATCAAATACAAAAACCGGTTTTACTACTACGACCCGGTGTTGCTGCACACCATAGAGAACATGTCTTTCTTGCTTCTGTTTCACTCATCACCTCCCTGCTGACCACCTGAGCTCGGATGTAGCCTTCCCTCCTCTCCTGGCTGTACACGTGACTGCTGGCCTCGCTCACTTGCTGTACACAACGCCTATACTCTGGGTGTGCGAGGGCCAGGCAGGGACATGCATGGGGTTGTCCAGGAAAGCTCTGACTGGAACATTGGTGAGGCTGCAGGTAAGGGGGGGCTCACTGCCAGCCTGGATGTTATCCAGATCTATGAGATCAGTGAGGGTCTTGGCACCTAGATTGACTTCAGGAGTCTTCCTGACCCTGAAGGAATCGTCACCAACTGATTCGTCAAGCCCAGATCCTCTCATAAGTCTCATATCCAAGATCTTTTTGACTGCCACTCTTCTCTCCTCTTCATCCTTACTGCAGAGCATTGTCTGCAGAACTGCCTCGGATGAGCATACCAGGAAGATCTCCTCACAGTCTGCTCCACAATCTGAACAACCTTCCTTGGCTGACTCCTCAGGAGCTCAAGCTGGAAGAGAACATGCCTCGGACCTTCGGAGAACGATGACTTGACCTTGGTGTTGAACCAATTTGGCAAGTAGACACTCACGATGAATTGGACAATAAGTCTCAGGTTGTGAAGCTGGTTCCCTTTCAGTTTAAGATGAGCGACCCAAATTCTGCAGAACCTGAGAGCCGTTGTGAACCACCTAGAATGTGAGACTGGACCTATCTGCAGGTAAGCAAGTCTATCAGGCATGATCCCAGTTTTGATGGCACTGCAAATCATGTAACCATAGTACTGGTCAGTACTCAGGTCGTCAATGACAGTATGTGCAAGCTCAACGAGTGGAGGGCCAACTGTGATTTTTTCAAAGCTCGGATTTATTTCTAACTCAGTGGCAGAGTCCAGCATCTTGCCAAGAGGACCAGACCATCTGTTGTTTGAAAGAGTCTTGCCATCCAGCTCCTGGATCAGATGTCTGAGTGGCAACTCGTTGGTGTGGAGGTCAAAAACAATCCAGACCAGCTTCCTCCCAATCTTCCGCTCTATCCACTGTATGACCCCCCTTGCCACCCTGTGTTCGTGTTGATGCTGTCCCCTCCAATGGCCTGCAGGGTCTGGTCTACGTTCCTCTCTCTGACCCAGTTCACAATGTTATCTGCCACTATCTCAGCTGGTTTCCTGATGTCATCGTTCTCTGGAGTGAAATGCCACAAATACTTCCCTCCTGGTTCACTGCAGCAGGAGTAGTGTTCCTCCTTCACCATGGCAGGGAACAACTTGTCAGAATCTCCAACTTTCATGAACACTTTAGTGTCATCCCTTCTCCCATCAAAGAACAAACAATTGATTCCATTTTCTCTTATCCCCTTATCAAACTCCTCTTCTAGGTTACTGACAAGTTTCTCCTGAGCTCTCCTTACTTTGTTATGATCTATCACCAGGTGAACATCATCAGGTGTTATCAAACCACCGTCAACCCAGGCAGCTGTTGCTATCTCTGCAGTTTCTCTGAGACCAGTGTGGTGTCGCATGCTGGCCAGAGCTATGCTCGGGATATCTTTCCTATTTCGAATCTTATGCCTGGAAGGTTTGGGATCATTATTTTCTGGGTTAGGGACAAAGTCACCATTCTCCTGGTCAGCACTCGGATCAGCCATGGGGAAGTCATTAAACTCTGAATCAGCTTGACTCCAATCATCGGCCTTTTTTACCTCACCCTGGGCCTTCTCAAGTCTCTTTTCCTCGGCAACTCTTCTCCTCTTCTGTCTCTCTGTGGCAGCCTCCTGTCTCTTAGACTCCGGAACATCTTGGCTAGAAATCATGAGAGCCCCTATACTGCTAGTCTTCTCTCTCTGTGCTTTGACAAATGCCAGTTCGATCACAGGAATCTTCAGTTCACGCTTGCAAATACAGGAGATGTGGGCCTCGGATTTACAGTCACGATCGCATCCAAACTCAGGACAGAGAACAATTGGGCACTTGCAAGTAATTATGTCAAATAACTGGTCCAGTTGCTTGGCAAAGCTGTCCTTAACTGCAAGTTTTCCTCTCCCAAGAGAGATATCTCTTGCTTTTCCCAACTGGCTAGCAGTCTCTCACTAATCTTCTTCTGACTTGTTATGACTGGAGGCTTGAACTGAGCGTTAGCCAGAGTGTACTGTGCCAAGACAGCTTTGGTCATATCACTGGCAATGTCTTTGTTTGTGTAAGTTCTTTGGTTCTTTTCACTGATTTGCCTGATTAAAACACCGTATCTCAAAGCATCTCTCAATGTAGGCAACTCCTACTTCAGGAGCTCTCTCCCAGACCCAAGATAGTGACTGAGATGGCTGGATTTTTGGTTCCTCGTCCTGACACAAGCAGCCATCGCAAATATTATCAACTTATTAATGCATCAGAATCTGAAACAGAAAAAAATATTGTTAGTTGGGGTGTTAAAGAATGAAGTCAGAAAGCAATGTTCACTATTTAATTGTAATGCACTAATGCAGCTGTACGTTAGATTTTCGATAAATTTCACGCTAAAATTTACCTAGCAAAAGGTTGCAAAATATTGAAACTGAAATTATTTTCTGTTTATATACACTAAAATCTACCAAAAAAGTGATGGGCCATTAGTTTTAGGTGATCTTCCCTCCTATGACACACCCTACTGGACAAGGCACTAGACAAGGGTCAAGGTTAGAGAACGAATGGACACGTCTACCATATGCCACGGTTTTTCGCTACTGGGGAAGCGTGGGGCACGCCGTGGAGGAGAGCGTCTCATATTACATGATCCAGGACATTTGCTGGATAGTTTATATAATTAATTAATACTACTCTTGATTTGACTTAACAGAGTAAGACAATGATGCATATTAATAACATACATAAATATACAATTAACCTAAGTAACTAAGAACAATAATAATATAATAAGAACAATTAACAAGTTAATAGCTTGTGTGAAATGTAGGCGTGAACATATGCCTCACGCCATGCGAGTTCCCGAGCGCTCAGGCAAGTGACACCTCCCCCAAAAAAGTGAGCTTACAACTAACTGGAAGCGAAAATGGATATACAGTTACACAGTGAAAGTAATAACTAACACAATCAGTTTAAATCAATATGAAGCAAAATAATTCATAATATAAACACAAGGTACTCAATGACAATAAAACAAAAAATAATTTGCATATAGACATAGTTACTAAATAATCAGACTCGAGAAAGTGCATCAGCCAACACGTTCTCTTTTCCGCGGATATGGGAAATGTTTAAGTTATAGGGCTGAAGTGATAGAGCCCACCTCAAAAGTCTTTGGTTGGTATGTTTCATCTTGTCAACAAAAGTGGGTTATGATCAGTGAACACTTGAACGGGATAAGCAGTGCTGCCAATATATACTTTGAAGTTTTCTAGTGCCATGATCAGTGATAAAGCCTCCTTTTCAATGGTGGCATAGTTTCTTTGATATTTGTTAAATTTTCTAGAAAAATAGCACAGCGGATGAAGCACTTGATCACTCTCACCCTCTTGCAGAAGCACAGCACCCGCGCCAATTTCACTGGCGTCGACATGGAGAGTGAACTGTTTCTGGAGGTCAGGTGCAAGTAGTACAGGAGCATATGCCAGCAGGGATTTAAGATTCTCAAAAGATTCCTGGCAAGCCGTAGTCCACTTGAAGGTTTTCTTGCCACTCAGCAGGTCAGTCATGGGAGAGGCAACGGAGGAGAAGTTTGGGCAAAAACGGCGGTAGTACCCCGCCATACCCAGCAACCTCATCACACTCTTCTTATCGCCTAGCACTGGATACTGTTGAATTGCCTCAATTTTGGCTGCTATAGGCTGGACTTCCCCTTGTCCGACCACATGCCCCAAGAAAGTGACGTGGGCATGGCCGAACTCAGTTTTGACGAGGTTCACCGTCAGCTTGCTTGCAGCCAGTACGGAGAAGAGGGCTTGTAGACGACTCATGTGATCTTCCCAGGAACTGCTGAAGACGATAAGGTCGTCTAGGTAACAGCGGACACCTTCCAGACCAGACGTGATGAAATTCATGAGGCGTTGAAAGGTTGCAGGGGCGTTCCGCATACCAAACGGAAGGACTGTGAATTGGTACAACCCCTCAGGAGTGACAAAAGCAGAGATGGCCCTGGAGCGTTCAGTCAGTCTTATCTGGTAGTAGCCCTGGAGGAGATCCAACTTGGTCACGTACCTTGCCTGTCCAAGATCGTCGATCACGTCGTCGATGCGTGGCAAGGGATAACCATCGGGTTCAGTGACAGCATTCACCTTGAGATAATCCACACACAGCCACATTGACCCATTCGGCTTTGGAACTAGAACAACAGGGGATGCCCATGAACTGATGCTGGGTTCGACGAGGCCTAGCTCTTGAAGATGCTGTACCTCGGCTCGCACACACTCCCGCTTGAAGGCATTAAGACTGTAGGGACGCTGTCGGATTGGCTTGGCTCCCCTGGTCTCAACGTCATGCTCCAGCACTGAACAGGAGAGTGGGTAATCACCAACTATAATAAGATACTCCTGTAATAGAGACTTTATATTATTGGCTTGGTCACTAGAGAGATGGCACAACTTAGCACTGGGGTCCTCCAAGATAGTCGAGTTTTCAACTTTTACACTAGACCCATTCATTATTTCAGAAAAACACTGATCTTTATCATCCTTACACTCTGGCACAATGATACAAGTTGGCAAGGATTGATCAACACAAGCAACTGCTTTTCCCAGGGTTTCGTTACGAACATGATATGACTTTAAAAGATTGACATGGATAAGGCGTTTTTTCTTACGCCGTTCAGGGGTGCTAATCACATAATTCACGGACCCCTGTTTTTCTAGTACTTCATATGGACCACTGTATTTGGATTTAAAAGGGTGATCATGTAAGGGCAGGAAGGCCTACACCTGCTCCCCCACTTGGAATTCTCTAGGTTTTGCCTGATGGGCCTTATCAAAATGCAGTTTCATTTTCACCTGAGCACACCTTAAGTTGGACTGGGCAAGTTCTACAGCCAGACGCAACTTCCCCTTGAATTGGACCACATATGAAGCTAAGGGCGTCGCGCTCTGATCACTCAACCAACACTCTTTTAACACCTTAAGAGGCCCTCGCGCCTCATGTCCATAGACGAGCTGGGAGGGTGAGAATCCTAGCGACTCTTGTTTATTGTCCCGAACAGCAAACAAAAGCAGGTCAACTCCCTCGTCCCAATCCTTCCCAGTCTCCAGACAGAAGGTGCGCAACATGAGTTTTAGTGTCTGGTGAAATCTCTCTACCACCCCCTGTGACTGAGGGTGATAGGCCGAAGACCTCAACTGCCGGACTCCCAGGGTTTGCATTACCTGATTAAACAACCGGGAAGTAAAATTGGAACCCTGATCTGACTGCACCACTGTAGGAAGGCCTACTTGAGTGAAGAAGTGGGTTAAGGCTTTGATAACATTCTTCGCTGTGATGCGGCGCAAGGGAATGGCTTCAGGATAGCGGGTGGCACAATCAATAATGGTTAGCAAGAACTGATGACCACGAGGGGTCTTAGGTAAGGGACCGACACAATCTATGACCACCTTACTAAAGGGCTCTTCAATGACTGGGATAGGCTGCAGAGGGAATGGTTTAACACTGGGGTTCGGTTTCCCCGCTACCTGACAATCATGGCAAGTGCGACAGTAAGAGCTGACGTCTTTCTTCATCCTAGGCCAAAAGAACTGGGATAAAATTTTTGCATAGGTCTTCCTAACTCCTAAATGACCACCCACCCCATCATGAGCGATACTAAGTACGTCCTGCCGCAAAGGTTTGGGAATAACAACTTGATGATGAACTAACCACGGGTGATTGGCAGGAGAATTGGAGGAACGGAACCTCCGCATTAATACACCAGACCTAGTGTAGTAGCAATTTGATTCTTGCTCAGCTTCTGTCTTAGTAACTGACCTATTGAGAAAACCTACCAGCTAAGGATCCCCTGCTTGTAGCTCAATAAACTTACTCCTAGTGATGGGAGAGGAACCAAAACTAGTGACATCTGGGTTCCTATCTCCATCAGAACTACTCTGGAGGTTATCTGGTTGTGGGGAATCCTCAAAAAATTCACTGAGACCAAGATCAGTATGGTCCGGCTGGATAAGATTATCCTCGGACTTCTCACAGTTTTGGAGGGAAACTTCATCAACTTCACTAGTCTCTTCTACCTCTGTACTGCGGCTCATGCTACGGGTCACAGCACACGCAGGGAACAACCTTGGAAAGTCTACTTCTAACTGCACAGTATTATTCTCGACAGTGGGACAAGATGAGATCACAACATTAGGGAACATCATGTCGCCAACGAGGTCATTTCCTATCAATAGAGAGACCCCTTTTACAGGTAAGCTATCTACTACTCCTAACGTGACATAGCCTGACTTTATGGATGACCGCAGGTACACTTGACAAAGGGGAATACGCGACCCACCGGTCAAACCGTTCACAAGCACCCAGCTACCAGTATAGCATGAATCCAGGAATGGAGCAGCTTCTTTAGTAACAAGAGATAAGGCTGAGCCTGTGTCTCTCAAGAGTTTAACAGAAATGGGTTGACTGAATTGATCCAAAGCTAAGGAACCAGAACAAAATGGTTCAAAGGTTGATATCACAGAAGAGGGGGAAGCATCCAGGGCAACAGTCTGACTGAGGGCAGTGACACAGGGCTCCAATAATTTCTCAGATTGCTCGACCACCCTGACCAAAAGAGCGGGGGATCCTTGGTGGGAGGAATTTCTTTTCTTTAACTTGAGACAGTCGCTGATGACATGTCCTGGCTTCTTACAGTACCTGCAACTAGAGTTTCTCTCACCAGTAGGAGTAGATACCACCTGTCCCATGGACCATGGGCTCACCCGGGGTAGATGATGCAGAACCTGAGGGTCGGGTCGGTATGACAAGAGGCAGGGACCTCGATGTAGATGTTGGTGTGGGCCGCTTGAAGGAAGTGAAGGACTGGGACATGGGAGCATAAGACTTGGAATTTACATTTCTATTAGTTAAGGAATAATGGTCAGCCACTGGACCAGCATCAGCCAGGGTACAGATACCTCTCTGATCCAAGTGTGCTCGAATGTCGCCTGGGATACACTTTCTAACCGCCTCTAGCAAGATTAGTTCAACAAGCTTGTCATGTTCTACATGGGCAGACTCACTTTCAATCCACCTCCGACAAAGGACCTGTTTCTGCCTGAAGAACTCCACAAATGTTTGTTTGTCAGTCTTCCGGCAGTTACGGAACTGTTGCCGGTAGGCTTCAGGAACAAGTTTATAAGCGCTCAAACCCGCGGACTTAAGAAGGGCATAGTCTAGACATTGATCCTCAGAGAGGGCAGAAAACACATCTAATGCTTTACCAGTGAAAGATCTATAAATAAGTTGAGACCATTGAGAAACAGGCCACTTGTTAAGTCGGGCAATTTTCTCAAAAAGAGAGAACTTGTCTGGTTCTTCCTCATTAAATTTAGGAACACTGTTGAGACATTTGTCTACACTGAATGTTGAAGTATTACTACCCTGAGCCAAACCTCGTTGTTTGAGAGTTTCCAGCTCCACCTCGAGTCTCTTGAGTTCAACTTGTAAGGCCAAATTACTTGGTGTAACAATTTCCTCTGAATTTCCCGACGGTTGGGCTATGATTTCATTGTCAATAAGGTAGTTGAGGACAGCCTCTTCTAACCTAGCCTTATTCATGGAAGAGCGGCCTTCTACTTCATAATAAGCAGCGATGGATTGCCACTCTGCCTTAGTAAGCCCCTTCAGTACTTCGGCTGAAGGTGAAGCCAAAAAGCTTTCCAGGTCAAACATGTTGAACTTAAAATCGAGTAGCAAAAAAAAAGTAACAGTGGCAGCTAAGCTAACTAGCTAGCTAATTAATAATATCAAAATGCAATCAACTGTGAAACACAGCAAGGGATTAACCAAACACCTGGTACACAAGATAAGGGTTAACTCACCAGTAGCTTAAGCAATAACAGGAGCAATATAAATGAACACTGTGAACACAGGAACTTGCATCCAAAAATACTTAGCGATGAAACAACACCTGGCGAGTAACAACACTTGATATGACACAACAATGGTGGTTAGTTCCCGGACACAGGCCCCCACTTGTCGCGATCCCACTACCCTTTATACCTGGGGAGTGAAACCTACCCAAAGTTATTATCAAATAAAGGAACAAATAGGGAACACGGCAATAATTATCCCCACAAAAACCTACTCAACTAAATGTACTTGAATAAGTATGAACAAGTTGAAATAAGTAAGTCACAAAAGGGAAGATAATTAATTAATTCAATTTATGTTCTAAAGGGAGTACTGACTATGACCAAACGAATATTACTTAGCATAACTATATTACACAGACATACAAAATATATATATACAACAATCCCTACAAAATAGTTATTTCCTACCAAACAGGAGATTTCTTACCACCAGGATCCCTTCCTAGGCCTAACTAAACGTGTCACTAATACCTGATACCCCTAGGGCATTGCAGAAGACTGGACAAGGCACTAGACAAGGGTCAAGGTTAGAGAACGAATGGACACGTCTACCATATGCCACGGTTTTTCGCTACTGGGGAAGCGTGGGGCACGCCGTGGAGGAGAGCGTCTCATATCACATGATCCAGGACATTTGCTGGATAGTTTATATAATTAATTAATACTACTCTTGATTTGACTTAACAGAGTAAGACAATGATGCATATTAATAACATACATAATTATACAATTAACCTAAGCAACTAAGAACAATAATAATATAATAAGTACAATTAACAAGTTAATAGCTTGTGTGAAATGTAGGCGTGAACATATGCCTCACGCCATGCCAGTTCCCGAGCGCTCAGGCACGTGACAGGGGTAAAGGATGGAAAAGAAGTTTAATGAGTTAAACAGAGGGGGGAGACACCCCTTGTTTTACATTTTACAGAGTTTGTTGGCTAACTAAGCTAACCTAGGATTTAGGATGAGGTTGCACAATGGATACTTTGGTAGACAATGACTAGTATGATTTTACAATTACATGTTTATTAAAACCTTATTCTGGATTACGTTATGGACTCACTAGATTGTGAATTGTTAAATGTGAACTTATATCATCAAAATTTTGATCTAAGGTGGATCACTGTGGCGGACATAGATGAGTAGTGGGTTGGGTTGTTGTAATGCGGGCAGACCCCTTGGCCACCAGGCGTGGGGTCGTCTTCAGTTGACTTTTTTTTTTTTTTTTTTTTTTATTGGGCACTCCCCTACATCCT
>NW_024721268.1:0-3012 GCF_018991925.1 Homarus americanus | reverse complement strand
AAAACGGGAAAATTTGTATCATAAAAAATGGGAAATTCTACTTTCCGGGAAAGTTGGTTAGATAACCAAATTTTGCCGAAAATAGATTATCATAGAAAACGGGGAAATTTGTATCATAAAAAATGGAAATATTTACTTCGAAAGTGGTTATCTACTTTCCCGAAAAGTAGATAGATTTTCTACTTTCCGGAAAGTTGTTAGATAAACAAATTTGCCGAAAATAGATTATCATAGAAAACGAAATTTGTATCATAAAAAATGGGAAATATCTACTTTCCGGGAGAGTTGTAGATAACCAAATTTGCCGAAAATAGATTATCATAGAAAACGGGAAATTTGTATCATAAAAATGGGAAATATCTACTTTCCGGTTGGTTAGATAACCAAATTGCCGAAAATAGATTATCATAGAAACGAAATTTGTATCATAAAAAATTGGAAATATCTACTTTCCGAAAGTTGGTTAGATAACCAAATTTGCCGAAAATAGATTATCATAGAAACCGAAATTTGTATCATAAAAATGGGAAATATCTACTTTCCGAAAGTTGGTTATCTACTCCCGAAAAGTAGATAGATTTTCACTTTTAAAAGTAGATTATCGACTTTTTGAAAAGTAGATTCGTATTTTCGGGAAATATTACCTAATTTTGGGGAAGTAGATTATCATAGAAAAACGGAAATTGTATCATAAAAATGGGAAATATCTACTTTCCGGGAAAGATAGATAACCAAATTTGCCGAAAAAGATTATCATAGAAACCGGAAATTTGTATCATAAAAATGGGAAATATCTACTTTCCGAAAGTTATTCACTTCCCCGAAAAGTAGATAGATTTTCTATTGGAAAGTAGATTATCGACTTTTGGGAAAGTAGATTTTCGTATTTTCGGAAATATTACCTAATTTTGGGGAAGTAGATTATCATAGAAACGGGAAATTTGTATCATAAAAATGGGAAATATCTACTTTCCGGGAAAGAAGGATAACCAAATGCCGAAAATAGATTATCATAGAAACCGGGAAATTTGTATCATAAAATGGGGAAATATCTACTTTCCGGAAAGTTGTTATCTACTTCCCGAAAGTAGATTGATTTTCACTTTTGGGGAAAGTAGATTATCGACTTTTGGGAAAGTAGATTTTCGTATTTTCAGAAATATTACCTAATTTGGGAAGTAGATTATCATAGAAAACGGAAATTTGTATCATAAAAAATGGGAAATATCTACCGAAAGTTGGTTATCTACTTCTGAAAAGTAGATAGATTTTCTACTTCGGGAAAAGTAGATTATCGACTTTTCGGGGAAGTAGATTTTGGAATTTTGGGGAAATATTACCTAATTTGCAGGAAGTAGATTATCATAGAAAACGTGAAATTTGTATCATAAAAATGGGAAATATCTACTTTCCGGGAAAGTTATTAGATAACCAAATTTGCCGAAAATAGATTATCATAGAAAAACGGAAATTTGTATCATAAAAAATTGGAAATATCTACTTCCGGGAAAGTTAGTTAGATAACCAAATTTGCCGAAAATAGATTATCATAGAAAACCGGGAAATTTGTATCATAAAAAATGGGAAATATCTACTTTCCGAAAGTTGTTATCTACTTCCCCGAAAGTAGATAGATTTTCTACTTTTGGGAAAGTAGATTATCGACTTTTTGGGGAAAGAGATTTTGTATTTTCGGGGATATATTACCTAATTTTGGGAAGTAGATTATCATAGAAAACGGGAAATTTGTATCATCAAAATGGGAAATATCTACTTTCCGAAAGTTGGTTATCTACTTTCCCGAAAAGTAGATAGATTTTCTACTTTTCGGGAAAGTAGATTATCGACTTTTCAAAGTAGATTTTCGAATTTTGGGGAAATATTACCTAATTTTGCGAAGTAGATTATCATAGAAAACGTAAATTTGTATCATAAAAATGGAAATATCTACTTTCCGGAAAGTGTTAGATAACCAAATTTGCCGAAAATAGATTATCATAGAAAAACGGAAATTTGTATCATAAAATTGGAAATATCTACTTTCCGAAAGTTGGTAGATAACCAAATTTGCCGAAAATAGATTATCATAGAAAACGGAAATTTGTATCATAAAATGGGAAATATCTACTTTCCGAAGTTATTATCTACTCTGAAATGTAGATAGATTTTCTACTTTTGGGGAAAGTAGATTTTCGTATTTTCGGGGAAATATTACCTAATTTTGGGAAGTAGATTATCATAGAAAACTGAAATTTGTATCATAAAAATGGGAAATATCTACTTTCCGGAAAGTTGGTAGATAACCAAATTTGCCGAAAATAGATTATCATAGAAAACGGAAATTTGTATCATAAAAAGGAAATATCTACTTTCCGGGAAAGTTGGTTAGATAACCAACTTTCCCGAAAATAGATTATCATAGAAAACGGGAAATTTGTATCATAAAAAATGGGAAATATCTACTTTCCGTGAAAGTTGAAGTTTACTTTCCCGAAAAGTAGATAGATTTTCTACTTTTCGAAAGTAGATTATCGACTTTTCGGGGAAGAAAATTTTCGAATTTTGGAAATAATATTACCTAATTTTGCGAAGTAGATTATCATAGAAAAACGAAATTTGTATCATAAAAAGGAAATATCTACTTTCCGAAAAGTTGGTTAAATAACCAACTTTCCCGAAAATAGATTATCATAGAAAACGTGAAATTTGTATCATAAAAATGGGAAATATCTACTTTCCGGGATAGTTATTAGATAACCAAATTTGCCGAAAATAGATTATCATAGAAAACGGGAAATTTGTATCATAAAATGGGAAATACCTACTTTCCGGGAAAGTTGGTTAGATAAACTAACTTTCCTGAAAATAGATTATCATAGAAAACGGAAATTTGTATCATAAAAATGGGAAATATCTACTTTCCGAAAGTTGGTTATCTACTTCGAAAAGTAGATAGATTTTCTACTTCCGAAAGTTATTAGATAAACCAATCCCGAAAATACATTATCATAG
>NW_024721267.1:0-15051 GCF_018991925.1 Homarus americanus | reverse complement strand
TTCCCACACACACCCTCCTTCTGACACCCCAGGTACACCCTGACACCCCAGGCACATCTCTGACACTCCCTGGTACACACCTGACACTCCCAGGTACACCTCATACACTCCCAGTTACACGTCAGACATTCCCAGGTACACTACTGACACTCCCAGGTACACCACTGACACTCCCATGTACACCTCTGGCACTCCCAGGTACATCTCTGACACTCCCAGGTACAACACTTACACTCCCAGGTACACCTCAGACACTCCCAGGTACACCTCTGGCACTCCCAGGTACATCTCTGACACTCCCAGGTACAACACTTACACTCCCAGTGTAATAGGCCCCTGTCTCATCAACAGAATGTATTATATAAATGGGTCAATACATCTGATATTATATTCAGATACACCACCCTGTAACTTTCCACTGTCTATGAGTAAGACATGAGATTGACACGTGAGCGGGCAACTTACCCAAGAGGGCGAGACCCATAGCTCAGCATTCCTGTAAGCACGCACTGCGATGCCCCTAAGCTTCAGTAGCTCACCTCAAGTCATATCGTAAGGACGTGACCTAACGTTTATCATACATAAACGCCGTCCCTTTCTCATTCACTCCTAGACAGTGAGACTTACGGTTGATATACACTCAGGAATTATATATACAACCTTTTATAATAAAACAAAGGAACTACCATTTGGGTTTCGTTACTTAAAACCCAAATATAAATATGTGTGAACGGACTGGTTAATTGGACAAGCAGCCGATTCATATAGGTGGTAAGCGGTGTGTACGGATTCTTCAAACTGGTAGTCGTATCATCCGTCTGTGTCTTGTGAAAAACAAGAAACCACACAGCAGTGACGCGTTACATAATCGGAGTGTTTAAAACTATATCCCGTATTGAGACGATATGTAGTGAGCGCTCCTTATCTCTGTCACATACAAATACGTGCAGAATTCGTAATATACAAATATTACAGCCTGTTGGTATATATCCAGATTGAGCCGGTTGAGATAGACTCCACTCAGCATTCCCTAGACATTACAGTGTTGCAGTGTTGAACAACAGTTTCGTAACCTGGAATTCAATTGGTATTTCACTAGCAGCTGAGCAGTATTGTTGTGTCGTCAGCGCGAATTACGAATTCCGGTGTCATCATACAGATCTCCATATATATTTGGTCTGTGAAGCATTGGCACACGGCAGTTTTCGCCAGCGAACGACCAGTGTGATAACCAATCATCTGTTTTCTGATCGCCGGAGGAGGAACTCACCTAAATCAAGTGGACTCGTCTCTCACCAAAGCAGAAGCGTCATCTCGTTGCCAAGGGAACCAGCAGCAGCGCGCGCATCCTAGGGAGAGGCAACGCCCACACCCCACCCACCACTCCACTCAGAACTTTTGAAGGATTCACATTTTCTATACAGACGTACTACTCTGTATAAATAGGTATTTAAATTACATAGTTTTACACACATGAACACGTTCGAGAGATATCTTCACACCCATAGGTTCGTCGGATAGGATTATTTCAATGATAAAGTGTCGAATGTAAGATTAATGTATTGAAATCCTATAATTTACAGTAGTTTGTAAGTGTCTGTCTTCTTATTGATAGTTTAAAAATTAACTACAATTAATATTCATTTGTCTTGTAAATGAGAGGCAAGTGATCTACTTACTGTTAAGTATTCATTGACCCAAGGGGGCTAATAGATAATTTCTAAGTTTCCCATGTCTAATGTAGATGAAATCGAACGCCTAGCGCAACTATTTGCTGATAACCAACTCATCAATGATCAAGCCCAGACTGACATAGATTATGAGTATGGAACACAGTTAAATGAGTCGGTAGGAAGTAGTGAGAAAGTTATAGACGAATCATTTGACGACTTAAACCGTCGTACCCTACGGTCTGGTAATCACTATAGTACCTCACCTAAGTATACTAAAGCAGTTACCCCTGTTACAGGTGATAGTGTGTCTGTTGCTAAATCGGTAACAACCTTATTAACCCAGCCTTCTGTTAAGAGTAAGAATACTAAATCGCTTAATAACACTAAAATGGCATCTTCTAACCCTCACACCCTACTAACACACCTACAGCTGATACTGTTATTAATATCATGCAGCGCGGCGAATGTTCGAAATTTCACGGGACAAGACGATTATAGGGTCGCACATTTTATTCGTGCATGTGAAGATAGCATGTGCAATAGTCACATAACGACTGACGAAGAAAAGAAAGCATATGTACGTTCCCATATAACGCAGGGTTCCTATGCAGGCAGTCGTTTAAATGCGTTTGGTTTACAAAGCCCTGACTATGAAAAGTTCAAGCGAACGCTAATTGGGATTTTTGGGGGTAGGTCACAGCTGGGCCAGCCGTCTCAGATGCCACAGTTGCCTCACTCCCAGACTCCTTATGCGACACACTTAACTCCGATCGCTCCTCCCCGCCTAACATATAAACAGAAAACATCGTTACGGTGGACACATTGTAATAAACATGGCCACGTAATGGAAGATTGTTTTCAGCTCCGAGGTAATAGTGCTAATTTTAAGGCCACACCCGGTGCAAAGCCATTCTCAAGGTCAAACAGTGAGGTAGCCAAAGCAGCTCCTCCTCCTACCCAGAAAGCGCGCAAATGGTGAGCTCTTCACAAATCGACATCTCATAGTTCACATAAGTGCAATATACTAATAAAGGCTAGGGGAGTGGACCTAAGTGAAACGGAGGTGTCGTATAGGCGCAAGCAGAAACGTCCCAAGGACAAGTCATCGGGGGAAGACCAGCGCACACCACAGCACGGAGAGGGATAGATAGGGTAATCCCCATCCCTCCTCACAGCATTTCTATAGCGGCCTCATTAATAGCGGCGCTTAGAAAAGTGGAAGTGTTGTCAGTACCGGTGAGAGTGGATAATACTAGATTGGCTCTTGATATAGACACAGGTGCTTGCGCTAATGTATTGGCCTTGACATCATATCACGAGTTACAACGTAAATTCCCTCACCGCAAATTCAAATGGAGGCCTAGTAACGCTGAGCTCGAAGGAGTTTCAGGTACTCAGCTGAGCATCAAAGGAATGGTGACGTTACCACTCAGATTCTCAAGACGTGGTACGCCCTTCTACGCGGACTTTTATATAGTTCAGCAGTTCAATTTGCCAGCTGACGTGTTACTTGGTCTACCAACTCTTCGAAAGAACATGATAGATGTTCATCCACGTAATAATAGTGTTATGTTTAAAGGTGTTTCCTACACAGCAATGAGTCATTCTGAACCTATGCTCACCGCTAGGACGAAAGTGTTGTCTACCAATCCTATTAAGAGGAAGGCGGATCATGCGTCAGAGATATATCTCGACCTCAACCACACACCTTCCCAGCGTGATTACAGCAGCAAGAGTTGGAAGATAGTACCTGCAATGTTGAAGAGTACTCTCCATTACCAGAATGAGGAATTCACCAACGCAAAAATCCTGTGAGCTAAAGTGAACATTAGTTTCTGCAAATGATTCGTTCACTGCCCAGGGTGTGACAGGACGTGACTGCAGTTGTTGAGACTAGTCATCAATCAACATCCTGTCAACAAAATTCTTTCGTATGGCGTGAACAACCCCCAGTTACCAGCACCCAGCACCCACCCTAGTGATGATGACACATCCGGTCTGAGAGATGGTCTCAGCATTCTGAGGTATGGTGTTGTGGATGACGTTGTGTAACAATTAGCGGCGGTTTGCTGTACTCAGGATTTTTGTGAGCATTGACCCAATCACCGGACCTTGGAATCAGCTGTGTCTACTGTGACACACACACACAAGTCTACGGGATTGCGGGAGCAATTTCACATTATCAAGAAATTAAAGAAAGGATGTTATGTGTGTGATTTTATAGATATCACAGCAATGTCGAAGTGCAACCAAATAAATTCCTAATTCGAGGTATTGTTGCAAATTGCCAACAGACTCGACTGGCCAGGATAGATCAAATAGCACCACATGTCAAGGTGATCGATCATCCTCAGGGCAAGACACGCTTGTTAGAGCTGCTTGCCGACTACAGAAATAGTAGCCTTGCCAGGGGAAACGCTAGGTCAGACAGATTTAACATCCCATCATATAGCGTTAAAGGAAGGAACCAACCCAATTTACGTACCAGCTTATAGACTACCTCATAGCCAGCGCGCTGTAGTGCAAGATATGGTACAGGGTATGTTAGATGAGAATGTCATGAGACACTCAAAATCCCCCTTTAATAGCCCATTATTCCTCGTCCCGAAAAAGGATGGTGGATGGCGCCCTGTCATAGATTTCAGGCGCGTAAATAATCAAACAATCCCTGATAGGTACCCAATGCCTATCTTGAGTGACATATTGCAATCCTTAGGCAAGGATAATGCGGTATTTAGCAACTTAGATTTGCTTAGTGGGTATTGGCAAATACCACTCGATGAAAAATCACGAGAAATCACGGCATTTAGCACGCCTCTAGGCCACTTTGAGTTTCTACGAATGCCATTTGGTCTCAGAAATGCCCCACTAACATTTCAAAGAATGATCAACACCCTGTTTGCCGGACTAATTGGTAACACAGTCTGCGCTTATTTGGATGATCTAATAGTAGTCAGTAAGGACGTCGATTCCCATCTGATAAAACTGCGTGAAGTTTTGGCCAAACTTTCCACAGCAGGACTCAAAATAAAACTCTCAAAGTGCGAGTTTTTAAAATCCAGAATCCATTTCCTTGGTCATGTAGTCGACGGTGAGGGCATACACACAGTTAATGATAAAGTCAAAGCTGTATCTCAGTTCCCGCGTCCTACCTCAAATGATCATGTGCGTAGCCTTCTCGGATTATCTGGTTATAATCGTTCCTTTATCAAGGACTATGCAACATTAGCATCGCCCCGAACGAGGTTGCTCAATAAAAAGATGCAGTGTTTATATAGGATGCTGAACACGAGGAAAGTATTACGGCGTTGAAGACAGCGCTAACCAATGCCCCGGTTCTAGCATTCCCAGACTACACTCAACCTTTCACTCTCTGTACTGACGCTCCCGGAATTGGAGTCGGAGCAGTGCTCATGCAAGAGGACACGCGTGGGAAGTTTAGAGTGATAGCATTTGCAAATCGCAAACTAATCGATGCTGAAACACGTTATTCGGTGACGCATTTAGAAACGTTAGCCGTTGTGTGGGCACTTAAGAAGTTCAAAGACATTATCTTTGGCTACAAGATAACTGTTTTTACTGATCATGCGGCAGTCACCGAACTGTTCCATGGCAGAAACTTATCAGGCAGATTAGCACGCTGGTATCTGACAATTCAAGAGTTTGACCCCGAATTTAGGTATTTACCTGGGAGGGCGAATGTTGTCGCCGACGCTCTGTCAAGAAATATAGCACCAGTTATGCCTGTATCAGCATTCACTCTTTCGCAGCTGGAAGATGAGCAACGACGCGACCCATATTGGTCAGCTGTTATTTTTGCTCTCGAATCGGGCGAGGATGTTAAACTCCCCAAGTTATTTCTTCCCTTAAGTCAGTTTGAATTACGACATAACATACTCAATAGGACGAGAAAATCTCCTGAGGGTAATGTGTCTCAAATAGTCGTACCTGACACGTTGTGCAAAGCAGTAATGACATTGTTCCACGATGTCCCACAAGCAGGTCACCAAGGTCGTGATAAATGCTTAGCGGATTTACGAAAGAAGTATTTCTGGAACACTATGAAGAAAGACATAGAATTACACATAGCTAATTGTTTGGCATGTGCTCAACATAAAAAGATCGACAGGATCACCTGCCCCGATTCTACAATATCCTACACCAGACCGTCCGTTTGACACAGTCGCTGTTGATGTGTTACAACTCCCAATGAGTCATCAGGGATCAGGATACGTCTTAGTGTGTGTGGATCATTTTTCCAGGTTCGTGGTCTTGATCCCACTAAAAAGCAAAACGGCCGAAGCAGTAGCCTATGCATTAGTGATGAATCTCATATGTCCATATACTACGCCTAAAGTTCTACTCTCTGATAATGGAACAGAGTTCAAGAATGAGCTAATAGAGCATATATGTTTACAATATGGAATTAAACAAACTTTTGTGACAGCTTATCATCCACAGGCTAATGGCCTTGTTGAAAGAACCAATCGTAAAATCCTAGAAACACTGCGTCCATTTGTTAGTGGTTTTCAATACGCATGGGAGGATTGGTTACCGCAGGTTGCAGCGTCGATTAATGGGTCAGTTAATAGCTCTACGGGCAAAACACCCTACTATATTGTCTATGGCACAGATAAACGTCTGCCTTACGACATCCTTACAGAGGCGCCATACCCGGTATATAATACGGATGATTTTGCGGCAAAACAAATTCATGTCTTTACAGAAATTCATAACCAAGTACGATCACAGCTAGCGGCGTCACGCGCCGAAATGATCATCAAACAACATAAACATGCTAAACCTATCGCACTGAACGTTGGGGACGCTGTTATGTTACGGGAACCTGAAAGGAACTCCAAACTTTCGGCGAAATTTTCTGGTCCCTTCCGCATAATCTCAAAAGAAGCAGGCAACAAATTCAAAATATGGAAGCCTAATGCACAGATCGCAGATGTCGTGCACGCGGATCGTCTGAAGAAGACCCAGATAAATGTCTTACCTCCAGTTGATGATAATGTGATTGATACATCCTTACAGACTGTTCAGAAGCAAAATGTCCCAAATGACTATTGTATGAAACTACGTTCTGCGAGTAGAAGTTAACTCGTACTTTCGCGTCAGATGGAAAACGTCGACGGCCAACTACAATCAGCATTGGACATTCTTCATGGTCTCAGCACAGCTTCGATGAATTCGACAATAGTTTCATGGACGTTGTCGTTCAAGCTGTATCTCAACAGAATCGTGTTATTTCTCAAACCTTTCACGCGATTACTGCTCTAGAATCAAAGGTTAATGCAATCATAATGGAGTCTAACCAAGTTTCGAGGATTGTTACTAGGTTACAGAAAGCAATCCCGACGTTAGAATGGCTCCTTTACTTCACAGAATATTTGCATGCTGCTGAAATTTCAGTTCATAAAATTGTAACCTCTAAAAATGAACTAATAGACAGCATTGTAGATGCCGGGATAGGACGTGTGGACGCGAAGCTTGTGCCTGTGCAGACGCTTCTTGAAGCTTTAAAAATAGCCAAGTTGCAGTATCATTTAACTCCTATTTTCAATGACAATGAGGTTCAATATCATTACCCACTGTTGGAGTCAACCCTCACGCACAATGCAATTCTGATCCACATTCCTATGCGAGGGCAACATGAGTTTAATGCATGGCATTTAGAACCCTTCCCCTGGTTTGTGAACGACACACTGTATACCCTAGATAGGCCTAAAGAATTTTTCTTAGTAGATGAAGAATATTCATTGTTAGCAATAGAGGATTCAGAGGTACTGTCACGGTGTAAGTCGTCTTATCTACACCTACACGTATGTCCAGCCTACATTGTTTGCATTTATTCCTGCTGCAGATGGAATATGTGAATTGGCAGTCATACAACCAAATGTACGCACAGCGTTAGCGCAATGCAGTTATAGGCCAGTTAGTCTAAAGACTGTGTTCCACGCTCACCTTCACAATGTGCAGTATTTGTTCTTTCCAAATCTCACTACTGTAATTTTAAAATGCCAAAATGGTGTTAAGCAGCTAGTTGTGAAAGGGCATTACAAGGCTCCTGATTACTGTGAAATCACTTGTAGTACATTACGGACCTTGCCTACTCATCAGCATTTTGCGTTAAATCGATAACTCAAGTCTGCTTTAATTCCACTTCCTATAATGAATTTCACTATCAAGGATATTCAAATAGTATCAGAGAAATTAAAAGTGTTAGCTTTCTTGAACGAGACACATTTTGCTGATTTGAATAATAACTTGCCATTTTACCTGTCACGGGAATTTGCACTACCAAGTCTTACGATTCCCTCTATTCTGTTAATTCTGGCAATAATGTTCCTGTTCTGTTATTACCGGGCAGTATCATCCAAATTCAACATTGTTCATAACATACTAACCCGTACGACACAAAAGTCTAGGTCCCCTGGAGTAGAGAATACCCCTACAGTAATTTCCCCAGCTTAGTGTCTACATATCTGTTTATAACATGGTTAGGGTTGTCTAGGATGTACTGTACTCTGTGAGTTATTTAGGCCTCACGGAGCTCGGCTGGTAGGTGACCGAGCGATGTAATAGGCCCCTGTCTCATCAACAGAATGTATTATATAAATGGGTCAATACATCTGATATTATATTCAGATTCACCACCCTGTAACTTTCCACTGTCTATGAGTAAGACATGAGATTGACACGTGAGCGGGCAACTTACCCAAGAGGGCGAGACCCATAGCTCAGCATTCCTGTAAGCACGCACTGCGATGCCCCTAAGCTTCAGTAGCTCACCTCAAGTCATATCGTAAGGACGTGACCTAACGTTTATCATACATAAACGCCGTCCCTTTCTCATTCACTCCTAGACAGTGAGACTTACGGTTGATATACACTCAGGAATTATATATACAACCTTTTATAATAAAACAAAGGAACTACCGTTTGGGTTTCGTTACTTAAAACCCAAATATAAATATGTGTGAACGGACTGGTTAATTGGACAAGCAGCCGATTCACCAACTACACCTCAGACACTCCCAGGTACACCTCAGACACTCCCAGGTACACCTCAGACACTCCCAGGTACACCTCAGACATTCCCAGGTACACTACTGACACTCCCAGGTACACCACTGACACTCCCATGTACACCTCTGGCACTCCCAGGTACATCTCTGACACTCCCAGGTACAACACTTACACTCCCAGGTACACCTCAGACACTCCCAGGTACACCTCAGACACTCCCAGGTACACCTCAGACACTCCCAGGTACACCTCTGACACTCCCAGGTACACCTCCGATACTCCCAGGTATACCCCTGACACTCCCAGGTATACCGCTGACACTGCCAGGTACACATCTGACACTCCATGTACACCTCAGACACTCCCAGGTACACATCAGACACTCCCAGATTACTCCCAGGTACACCTCTGACATCCAGGACTCCTCACAGTACACCTCTGACACTCCCAGGTACACCAGACACTCCCAGGTACACCTCTGACACTCCCAGGTACACCTCAGACACTCCCAGGTACACACCTCTGACACTCCCAGGTACACCTCTGACACTCCCAGGTATACCTCAGACACTTACAGGCACACCTCTGACACTCCCAGGTACACCTCAGACCTCAGGTACACCTCTGACACTCCCAGGTAACACCGTCCACTGACACTCCCAGGTACACCTCTTACATGACACTCCCAGGTACACCTCAGATACTCCCAGGTACACCTTAGACACTCCCAGGTACACCTCTGACACTTCCTACACTCTGACACTCCCAGGTACACCCCTGACACTCCCAGGTACACCTCTGACACTCCCAGGTGCTCCTCTGACACTCCCTGGTAACCCTGACACTCCCAGGTACATCTGACACTCTCTGGTTCTCCTCTGACACTCCAGGTACACCTCAGGTACACCTTCTCCCAGGTACACCTCTGACCTCCCAGGTACACCTCTGACACTCCCAGGTACACCCCTGACACTCCCAGGTACACCTCTGACACTCCCAGGTGCTCCTCTGACACTCCCTGGTACACACCTGACACTCCCAGGTACACCTCATACACTCCCAAGTATACCTCAGACATTCCCACGTACACCTCTGACACTCCCAGGTACACCTCTGACACTCCCAGGTCCTCCACTGACAATCCCTGGTACACCTCTGACACTCCCAGGTACACGTCCAACACTCCCAGGTACACCTCTGACACTCCCAGGTACACAGCTGATACTCCCAGGTACACCGCTGACAATGCCAGGTACACCTCAGACACTCCCAGGTACACCTCAGACACCTCTGACACTCCCAGGTACACCTCTGACACTCCCAGGTATACCTCAGACACTCACAGGCACACCTCTGACACTCCCAGGTACACCTCAGACACTCACAGGTACACCTCTGACACTCCCAGGTGCACATCTGACACTCCCTGGTACACCACTGACACTCCCAGGTACAGCTCTTACACTCTCTGGTTCTCCTCTGACACTCCCAGGTACACCGCTGACACTCCCAGGTACTCCTCTGATACTCCCTGGTATACACCTGACACTCACAGGTACACCACTGACACTCCCAGGTACACCTCTGGCACTCCCAGGTACACCTCTGACACTTCCAGGTACAACTCTGACACTCCCAGGTACACCTCAGACACTCACAGGCACACCTCTGACACTCCCAGGTACACCTCAGACACTCACAGGTACACCTCTCACACTCCCAGGTACACATCTGACACTCCCTGGTACACCACTGACACTCCCAGGTACACCTCTTACACTCTCTGGTTCTCCTCTGACACTCCCAGGTGTATGTATATTATGTATGCTGGATTATGTATTATGTATGTATATTATGTATGTGCTCCATTTATATTTATTCAGCCTAGCTAGCAGCGTGTGGCAATGTTATTACCATATCCCACACGCTTAATTAATGTGCCTGGCGACGTATGGAAGCTGCTAATGTATCACTTGCCATACGTCGTCTATGTAGTTGACCAGGACCTTAGCTAGGGAGCAGTGCTATCCACCTCTGTGTACATACTCTTATCCAGTAAACCGAACCTACAAAACTATACAGGTGTTTGTGTTCTCTCCTGTATATAGAACTTATTACCCAGAACATCTAACATGGCGCAGTGCGTAGTTTTACTGGATTATTACGAGTGATTAGTGCAAGTTTGTGGAAAGCCGGCTGATGGATCCCCGCCTTGGGTCAACCCCGCGTCATCCCTCGAAGAATTTCGCAACTTTGAGCAGTGTCAGTGACAGTGATTTTCTGTGAAGTGTTTAGTGCATTGTGTGTTTCGTGCCATTCATGTGTGACCTTGTTCGAACGGATTTCCAAGGTATACGGCATGTTCTGGGCATTTGTGGGGTGTAGAGCTCAGCGCACCCTCCTCTGACCGTTTACAGAGAGCGACTGAGCTACTCCTATCTCCACCCCCCTCCCTCACAGCGCCGCCTCCACCCCCCTCACAGCTGGGGCGAGACGCTCTCCTTGCGTGGGACACACACACATACACGTACTAACACTTGCTGACCGCGCGGTTTCTTATATATATTTTATATATATAACCTACTTATCTGTGTATTTAATTAAAAAATTTTTGTCTGAAATCTTGTTGATACGACGGGCTGACCGGTCAACACTGATTTAGGACACAGTACACAGAGGAAGTAGTTATGTCTCATGCCTTACGTAGCCGTGGACCCAGCGCCTGGATGAGTCAAGCGGATGATAGTCCCCCAGAGATGGATGACCAGGCTGACCATGACGGCCCAGCTCCCACAACATCGCGCAGCCCTTCACCTCAACATTCAGCGTTATCTCCTGAGATAATTGCCTTAATGAAGTTTATGAGAGATGAGAGACGCGAGGATGAAGCTCACAGACGTTTGGCGGATGAGCACAGAAGGCAAGCAGAGGCAGAACGAGACCACCAACGGAGAATGGAAGACAGTGCACGGTTTGAAGCCTTGATATCTCGCCTCACTGTTAACCAAGCCCCTGGCTCTAACACTGCCTCGGTACTGAATGGTTCAGATACCTCATCCATGCTTCCTTCACGCCCCCAGCCCCACCTAAAGCAGCAGCTCAAACACCGCCCATCTTGGAGCCTGATGTAAATTTCCAGACTTTTCGCGAATGGCGGCGGCGGTGGGCTGATTATGCTACAATGGTGGATCTCCAGAGTTTGTCACAGCCTAAACAACTCATCCAGCTGCGTATGTGCCTGTCCTTGGAAGTTCAGCGTGTCTTAGAACATACGTTGCAGGTACCCCCAACCTCTTCGCTGTCTGTAGAGGAGGTACTGGACGTTCTACAACGGCACATCAAAGGACAGCAGAATGAAGCTCTGCGCAGGAGGGAATTGTTTAGCTGCAGACAGATGGAGGGTGAGTCTTTCGACGCTTTTTATGTACGTCTTAAGAGAGCCTCGGAAGAGGTAGATATATGTTTAGGCCACCACCAGCAGTGCGAGGAGACCCAGTTGAAGCAGGTGATCCTGATGGGTGTTAAGGACGAGGAACTTGTCCAACGCCTCACCTCCCTCGACTCTTCCCCTTCTCTTCAGGATGTGTTGACGATATGTCGCTCCTATGAGGCTGCCAGGTGTGCCACCTCTGCCATCCGAGCTCCCCCTACAGCTGTACGCGCTGTGTCCCGGTACAAGAAGGACAAGAAGTCCGCTCCTACGCCTTCGCCCACCACGTCCACGCCCGGTTCATTTTGTAACAACTGTGGTAAGCAGCACGGAACACAGGTGTGTCCAGCTGCTCAGTCTACCTGCAACAGTTGTGACCGTAAGGGCCACTGGTCACTCACAGTACGGTGCCCAGCCAAACGCGTCCAGTGCAATGTGTGCGGTCGTCTGGGCCACTATGACAAGTGTTGCCCTTCCAACAAACCCAAGGAACAGCGTCAACGGAAGCTTCAGCGCCCTTCTACCAGAGAGGGCCGCCCACAGTCTCCCAATCAGAGGCACGACGACCCTGGACAACGCTGGAGCCATATTAGGAACGTGTGCTCCCCCCCGCGTCCCAGGACCAAAGTTCCCCAGTACATCAGCGTCATTGTGACCTACCGCAGTGTGTCATCCCGTCTCCAGATGTTGCCCGACACCGGCGCTGATGCTATAGTCATCGGTCCCCAGCATTTGCAATGCTTGGGGCTCTCTCCAAGTGATCTAGGACCGCCCCCCAAGGATCTCCGCTTTATGGCAGATGGTTCACAGATGACCCCGGCCCTGGGTTCACTCCAAGCACAAGTCACCTTTGGCAACAGGTCGTGTCAAGCCTGGATTGATGTGCATAACGGTGTCCCGACTCCTTTGCTGTCCTACAGACATTGTCAAGAGTTGGCCATCATCTCCCAGGACTTCCCCAAACCTATTCTTGAGGTAAGACACGCCAACAGGGTGCACGAAGGGAGCAGTAACTACCCTGCTGCCGCCCTACCCCTACCTCTTGCCAGTGACACCTCCCCTTCGGATGCTCGGAAGTACTTCCTGAAGGAATTCAGCGACGTTCTGGCGACCAAGTCCGCTCTGGAATCCAAGCCTCTCAAGAAGATGGTAGGTCCCCCCATGAGGATCCACCTGAGGGACGACGCGAAGCCCTTCGCTATTTACACCCCTCGACTGGTTCCCCTGGCCTTCCGCGAGGCGGTCAAAAACGAGCTGGACTCCATGGTCGCCCAAGAAATTATTGCACCAACCGGCGATGAACCGTCTCCATGGTGTCACCCGATGGTTGTCGTCGCAAAACCTAAAGGCGGTGTTCGGATCACCACTGACCTCTCCAAGCTCAACAGCCAGGTGTCTCGTCCTGCGCACCCTTCTCCCACGCCCTTTGCAGCTATACGCAGTGTGAACCCGAAGGCGCGCTTCTTCACGACGATGGACGCCCTGTGTGGATACTGGCAGATAGAGCTTGCCGAAGAAGACCGACCACTCACAACTTTCATCACCCCGCATGGACGTTACAGTTATTGCCGTGGCCCCATGGGATTCGCCGCCACAGGAGACGCTTTCTGTCTTCGAGGTGACATGGCTCTACAAGGTCTGGCAAACTGCGTGAAAGTGGTCGACGACATACTCGTGTACGACGAGGATTATATGGATCACCTCTGCCGTATCTACGAGGTACTCAACAGGTGCCGGAAGCACGGCATCACCCTAAATGCCGACAAGTTTGTTCTGGCCAGCTCTTCAGTGGACTTTTGTGGGTACACCCTTTCAGGGAATGGTATCGCAGCTGACCCGGAAAAGGTCCGCGCCATCACGGATTTTCCCACCCCTGCTAACCTGACTGACTTGAGGTCCTTCATCGGTCTCGTCAACCAGTTAGCAGAGTTTTCGTCGGACATCTCCGCAGCTGCTCAACCACTTCGCCCCCTGATGAGCCCCAAGAGGACATTCCTGTGAATCCCCGACCACGACAAGGCCTTCCAGCAAGTGAAACAGGCCCTGTCTCGTCCACCTGTCCTCGCCACGTTTGACCCAGCCTTGCCGACAGTTCTGCAGACAGATGCCTCACGCTTGTATGGCGTGGGATACGCCCTACTGCAGGATCATGGTGGAGGGCAGTTCCGGCTCGTCCAGTGTGGCTCGCGTTTCCTCTCTGACACTGAGACGCGCTACGCCACCATTGAGTTGGAGCTGTTGGCTGTGGTCTGGGCGACGTCCAAGTGCAGGTTTTACCTCATAGGCTTGCAACACTTTCACCTAGTGACCGACCATCGCCCGCTTGTCCCGATCCTCAACCACTACACGCTAGACGCCGTTGAGAACCCTCGCCTCCAGCGTCTGAAAGAGAAGCTCTCGGCGTACATCTTCACAGCAGTGTGGCGTGCTGGTAAGGAGCTCTGCATCCCTGATGCCTTATCCCGCTCTCCTGTCAGCCGCCCTACTCCAGAAGACCATGTGCTCGACGCCGACCTCGCTCTTTCCATCAGGACTGTGGTCACTCTCCATGCCGTCCAATCCCTTCGTTCGGACCTGTCACCAGATGACGACAAGGCAATGGAGGACCTTCGAACAGCGGCCCGAGATGACCCTTCCTACGTCCGACTTGTCGAGCGTGTGAGGAATGGATTTCCTAGCAACCGCTACGATCTTCACAACACCCTGCTCCCGTATTGGAAACTCCGCAATGAACTCTACTGTGACGGAGACCTTGTTCTGTACGGAGCACGTGTAGTTGTCCCTGCTGCATCACGTCCCCACGTCTTGGCTCGCCTTCACGACAGTCACCGTGGAGCTGAAGCCACCAAACGACGTGCACGACAGACTGTGTTCTGGCCCGGCATCAACTCCGACATCTCCAATGTTGTCCGT
>NW_024721266.1:0-23959 GCF_018991925.1 Homarus americanus | reverse complement strand
ATTATTGTTCATTGTTCTGGGTAATAAGTTCAATATACAGGAGCGAACACAAACACCTGTATAGATTTTGTAGGTTCGATTTACTGGATAAGAGATATGTACACAAAGGGAATAGTGCTCTCCGACCTGTCTGCTTGTCAACTGCTCTATAGACGACGTATGGCAAGTGATACATTAGCAGCTTCCATACGTCGCCAGGCACATTAATTAAGCATGTGGGACATTGATAAATACATTGCCACACGCTACTACCTAGGCTAAATAAATAATACATAAATGGAGCACATACATAATATACATAGCATAATATAAATACAGCATATAGAATATACATACACCTCCCTCCCCCCTATACGCTCATAGCAAAGTCTTGAGCGGACCTTTTCTTTTGGATACGTTCTGAGCGTCGAGGGACTAGATCACTGGGAAGGGTATGGGACTCAACACTGGTGGCGGGGTCAGCAGAATGCGTTGTTACAGGGCGGAGAAAACGGCGGTTCCTCCACCACACACGACCACTGGGTAACCGCACCTGGTAGTCCTGTGACCTACCGAGACCCATGACTACGCCTACTTTGTCCCAACGTAGGGAGGTCGGGTCCTGAACACGGACTTGGGTGCCGACACTCAACATGGGGAGAGAACGGGCGTGGTCGTTGTAGCGGGCGACGACGTCATGAACACGTTCGGCGGCTCGGCGATCACAATCCTCTGTCTTGGCCTGCCACTCCTTGGAGAAGGATTGAGGGTGAGCAGGGACACAAGAACGAAGGGGGCGTCCATACAAAACCTGGGCAGGGGAGCGTCCGGTGTAGTTAGGTGTGTTGCGGTGTTCAAGAAGACCCCGGTCGAAGGCCTCGCAGTCAATGTTCCCAGAAGGGGCCACCTTAAGGATGAGGTGCTTCAGGGATTTGACAGCAGCCTCAGCGTGGCCGTTGGACTGCGGGTAATGGGGCGATGACAACATATGCCGGACTCCCCATCGGTCAAGGAACACAGCAAAGTCCCGGCTTGTGAACTGAGGCCCTCCGTCGGTTCGCAGGCGTACAGGAACGCCCACGTCACGGAAGTAGTGGCGGAACTTGCTGATGGTGGCGGCAGACGTCGTGTCATTACCGCACTTGATGACAACCGGCCAACCAGAGAGACGGTCGACGATAACAAGGAAGGACTTTCCTGACACAGAGAAAAAGTCGGCCGACACAGACTCAAAGGGGCGGGTGGGGTTGTCGTCACTCATGAACGGTTCCTGCTGCTGGCTGGGTTGTAGTACGTGGTGGGGCTTACACACCTGGACAGCATTGGAGATGTCGGGGTCGATGCCAGGCCGGAACACAGTCTGTCTTGCACGCCGTTTGGTGGCCTCGGCTCCACAGTGACTGTCGTGGAGGCGAGCCAAGGGATGGAGACTTGAAGCAGCAGGGACAACTACCGAAGGAGAGGTGTCACTGGCCAGAGGTAGGGGTAGGGCGGCAGCAGGGTAGTTGCTGCTCCTTTCGTGCACCCTGTTGGCGTATTTTACCTCCAGAATCGGTGTTGGGAAGTCCTGGGAGATGATGGCCAACTCTTGACAATGTCTGTAGGACAGCAAAGGAGTCGGGACACCGTTATGCACATCAATCCAGGCTTCACACGACCTGTTGCCAAAGGTGACTTGTGCTCGGAGTGAACCTAGGGCTGGGGCCATCTGTGAACCATCTGCCGTGACGCAGAGGTCCTTGGGAGGCGGTCCTAGATCGCTTGGAGAGAGCCCCAAGCATTGCAAATGCTGGGGACCGATGACTGTAGCATCAGCGCCGGTGTCAGGCAACATCTGAAGACGGGATGACACACTGCCATAGGTCACGATGACACTGATGTACTGGGGAACTTTGGTCCTGGGATGCGAGGAGTACACCCTCCTAATATGGGTCGGGCTTTGTCCAGGGTCGTCGTGCCTCTGATTTGGCGACTGTGGGCGGCCCTCACTGGTAGAAGGGCGCTGAAGCTTCCGCCGACGCTGTCCCTTGGGTTTGTTGGAAGGGCAACACTTGTCATAGTGGCCCAGACGACCGCACACATTGCACTGGACGCGTTTGGCTGGGCACCGTACTGTGAGTGACCAGTGGCCCTTACGGTCACAACTGTTGCATGTAGACTCAGCAGCTGGACACACCTGTGTTCCGTGCTGCTTACCACAGTTGTTACAAAATGAACCGGGCGTGGACGTGGTGGGCGAAGGCGTAGGAGCAGACTTCTTGTCCTTCTTGTACCGGGACACAGCGCATACAGCTGTAGGGGGAGCTCGGATGGCAGAGGTGGCACACCTGGCAGCCTCATAGGAGCGACATATCGTCAACACATCCTTGAGAGAAGAGGAAGAGTCGAGGGAGGTGAGGCGTTGGACAAGTTCCTCGTCCTTAACACCCATCAGGATCACCTGCTTCAACTGGGTCTCCTCGCACTGCTGGTGGTGGCCTAGACATATATCTACCTCTTCCGAGGCTCTCTTAAGACGTACATAAAAGGCGTCAAAAGTCTCACCCTCCATCTGTCTGCAGCTAAACAATTCCCTCCTGCGCAGAGCTTCATTCTGCTGTCCTTTGATGTGCCGTTGTAGAATGTCCAGTACCTCCTCTACAGACAGCGAAGAGGTCGGAGGTACCTGCAGCGTATGTTCTAAGACACGCTGAACTTCCAAGGACAGGCACATACGCAGCTGGATGAGTTGTTTAGGCTGTGACAAACTCTGGAGATCCACCATTGTAGAATAATCAGTCCACCGTCGCCGCCATTCACGAAAAGTCTGGAAATTCACATCAGGCTTCAAGATGGGCGGTGTTTGAGCTGCTGCTTTAGGTGGGGCTGGGGGGCGTGAAGGAAGCATTGATGAGGTATCTGAACCAGTCAGTACCGAGGCAGTGTTAGAGCCAGGGGCTTGGTTAACAGTGAGGCGAGATATCAAAGCTTCAAACCGTGCACTGTCTTCCAATCTCCGTTGGTGGTCTCTCTCTGCCTCTGCTTGCCTTCTGTGTTCATCCGCCACACGTCTGTTAGCTTCATCCTCGCGCCTTTCATCTCTCATAAACTTCATTAAAGCAATTATCTCTGGAGACAACGCTGAATATCGAGGTGAAGGGCTGCGCGATGTTGTGGGATCTGGAGCGTCATGGTCAGCCTGGTCATCCATCTCTGCGGAGCTATCATCCGGCTGACTCATCCTGGCGGCGCTGGCTCCACGGCTACGTAAGGCACGAGACATAACTACTTCATCTGTGTACCGTGTCTTAAATCAGTGTTGACCGGTCAGCCCGTCGTATGAACAAGATCTCAGACAAAAATTAATTAAATACACAGATAAGTAGATTATATATATAAAATATATATAAGGGAGCCGCCGCGGTCAGTGAGTGTGTACGTGTGTGTGTGTCCTGGGCAGTGAGAGCTGTCTCCTCGAGCTGTGAAGGGGTGTGGAGACGACGCTGTGAGGGGGGGTGGAGACGACTACTAGTGGCAGTTACCCTCCAGGCTTCGCGAGGGGAGGTGTACTGAAGTCTACTCCTTACAAATGCCCAGAACATGCCGTGTACCTTGGGAATCCTTTAGAACAAGGTCACACATGAATGGCACGAAACACACAATGCACTAAACACTTCACAGAAAATCACTGTCACTGACACTGCTCAAAGTTGCTAAATTCTTCGAGGAGAGGTGGCGGGCGGCGGTTGACACAGGGCAAGGGGTCCATAAGCCGGCTTTCCACAAACTTTGCACTGTCACTCGTAATTATCCAGTAAAAGTACGCACTGCGCCATGTTCAATGTTCTGGGTAATAAGTTCAATATACAGGAGCGAACACAAACACCTGTATAGATTTTGTAGGTTCGATTTACTGGATAAGAGATATGTACACAAAGGGAAGTAGTGCTCTCCGACCTGTCTGCTTGTCAACTGCTCTATAGACGACGTATGGCAAGTGATACATTAGCAGCTTCCATACGTCGCCAGGCACATTAATTAAGAATGTGGGACATTGATAAATACATTGCCACACGCTACTAGCTAGGCTAAATAAATAATACATAAATGGAGCACATACATAATATACATAGCATAATATAAATACAGCATATAGAATATACATACAATTATAACAACCACAACCATGAGTATAACAAACACGACCATGATTATAGCAACCACGACCATGATTATAACAACTAGGACCATGATTATAACAACCACGACTATGATTATAACAACCACGATCATGATTATAATAACCACGAATATGATTATAACAACCACGACGATGATTATAACAACCATGACCATGTTTATAACAACCGCAACCATGATTATAACAACCACGAACATGATTATAACAACTAGGACCATGATTATAACAACAACGACCATCATTATAACAACTACGACCAAGATTATAACAACAACGACTATGATTATAACAACCGCGAGCATGTTTATAACAACCACGACCATGATTATAACAACCACTACCATGATTATAACAACCACTACCATGATTATAACAACCACGACCATGTTGTGTTCTGACTTCACTAGGGGAAAGGTCACGGCAGGGTTAGCTCCGGAGGGATAATTATCAGATATGGCCAGTGCTATGTGCGGTCTTGGGTATGAGAGTTTGTTGACCAAACTGGGGTGGTCCATTGAAGAATTGGCGAGGGCCAAGTTAGAAATTGAGAGGGTCACGTTGGAGAACCTGAAATTAAGGAAAGAGCTGGCGAAGTTAAAAGGAGAGGCTGGACGAGTAAAGCCAGTGTCTGAAGAAAAATCAAGCGAGTGGAAAATTGTGAGTAGTGGGAGGACCAAGCTGGTGGTGAAGAAGCACACGAAAGATACGACAACAACAGCTAAGTGTACCAACCCGTTCAGTCCCTTGATAGACGAATTGGACGTTAGTACAGTCAGGGGCAGGGATGACAAGGAAGGTATAAAAACTTTAATTGTTGGTGACTCACAGGTAAGGTACATGGACAGGGCCTTTTGTGGTAAAAACAAAAATAGAATGAGGGTGTGTTTGCCAGGGGCTGGGGTGGGGGATATAATTGACAGGATGGACAATATCTTGTCTGGTAATGGGAACAAACCCATTATCTGCCTCAGTGCAGGAGGCAATGATATTGGCAGGTGTAGGAGCGAGGAACTTCTTGATAAGTTCAAGGCAGCCATAGATCGTATTAGGACTAAGGGAGGGATCCCTATCATATGCGGTGTCCTGCCTAGAAGAAGAGTTGGCAGTGAATGGTTGTCAAGGGCAGTTGGTGTCAACGACCTTCTTGACAGATATTGCAAGTCAACATCAGTCCCATTCATTGACAACTGGGACAACTTCTATGGCAGAAGGGACCTTTATGCTAGGGATGGGGTGCACCTATCTAGGGATGGATTAGCAACCCTGGCTGGGGCTCTAGAGGGGGCAGTTCAAAAGATATCGAAGTCTTTAAACTGCTAAGAGAACATATGGGCACGGGGGTGGAGGAGACTGCAGTGGGAGCGGGTAAACAAGGCGAAAGATTACAGGGAAATAGTGTTAGGAATGATGACAAAACTAAATTAGACAGGGAGTTTAAAACTAAACGCGGTAAGGGGATGACTCAGAACACGATTAACTTAAATGTATACTACGCGAACAGTAGAAGTATGAGAAACAAAATGGATGATATTAGGGCCTTGGTATGTACCAAAGAAATCGATATAATTGCATTCACTGAAACATGGATCAACCTAGACACACGTGAATTACCAGTCGAATACCAAATTGCGGGTTACAAACTGTTCCATACCGATAGACAGACCAGGAAAGGAGGCGGAGTAGCAATCTATGTTAGGGATAATCTGAAGTGTGAAATAAATAAGGAAATAAAAACTGAGAGGAATACAGAAACAATTTGGATAGAATTAAGCGAAGGTCGGGAAAAATTAATCACAGGAGTAATATATAGACCCCCCAATCTTGATAGCGCCAATGAGCGACTTATCTGGGATGAAATGCGCAGGGCTTCCATACATAACAAAGTCTGTATAATAGGCGACTTTAACCTTGGCCAAATAGATTGGACTGACCTTACGGGCAACTCAGAATCAGAGGATTTTCTCGAGACGATCCAGGACTGTTTCCTAAGTCAACATATAACCGAACCCACACGGGGTAATAATATACTGGATTTAGTTCTGTCGAACAGAGAAAACCTCATTAGCAATGTCGAGGTAGGGAACGAACTTGCAAACAGCGATCACAAAGAAATTCGATTCCAGTTAGATTTTCAGGGCAGACGTAAGGAAAATTCCACTAAAGTACCAGATTACAGAAGGGCAAACTTTGACAGTTTAAAGAGGCAGCTGAGAGAGGGGGTGTCGCGCTTGGCCGTGAACCTGACAGATGACATCGACCTGATAACGAGATCTGAGATTGCCGAGTTCCACGACAATTTAAATAGTGAGTTACTTAATGCACAAAGGCAGAACATACCATCCAGAAAACTCAGATCAGACAACAATGACCCTAAATGGATAAATAATTATTTAAAGAACATCATTGGCCAAAGGAAGGCTATAGGTAGAAGGATAAATCGTGGCGAAATTCACCTCCGGGACTATTATAGGGTATTGGCGAGTAGGGTTAAAACCGAGATAAGGAAAGCAAAGAGGAATAATGAGGTAAGGATAACAGGAGAGGCGAAGACAAACCCCAAAGGATTCTACCAAATGTATCAAACTAAAACACGAGAAAAGATTGGACCAATACGGTTAGACTCCGGCGAGCTCACTGATAACGATGGAGAAATAAGCAATAATTTGAATAAATATTTTTCAACAGTTTTCACCACCGAAAATTTAAACATGATACCCGAGGCACCGACTCTATTCAGAGATAGTGAAGAAAACAAATTAAGTGAGATAGTAGTGACTAGTAACGATGTTAGTAAGCAAATAGACAAATTAAAGCCTAATAAGTCACCTGGTCCCGATGAGATATTTGCCAGAGTATTAAAGGAATGTAAGGAAGAGCTTAGTATGCCCTTAGCAAAGTTGTTTAACATGTCCTTAAAAACAGGTGTAGTACCAGAATCCTGGAGGATAGCGAATGTAATACCGATTTTCAAGAAGGGGGATAGATCACTATCCTCTAACTACCGCCCAATCAGTCTAACATCAATAGTAGGCAAATTACTGGAAGCAATTATTTCAAACTCTATTCGAAATCACCTGGAGAAGCACCGATTGATCAATGATTCCCAGCATGGCTTCACAAGCGGACGTTCTTCCCTAACTAATCTATTAACATTCTTTTCATCAGTTTCCGAATAGGTGGACGAGGGGCACAATTATGATGTGGTATATCTCGATCATGATTATAATAACCACTTCCACGATTATAACAACCACGACTATGATTATAACGACCACGACCATGATTATAACAACCACTATCATGATTATAACAACTACGACCAAGATTATAACATCCACGACTATGATTATAACAACCACGACTATGATTATAACAACCACGACCATGATTATAAGAACCACGACTTTGATTATAACAACCACGACTATGATTATAACAACCACAACCATGAGTATAACAAACACGACCATGATTATAACAACCACGACTATGATTATAACAACCACGACCCTGATTATAACAACCATAACCATGAGTATAACAAACACGACCATGATTATAACAACCTCGACCATGATTATAACAACTAGGACCATGATTATAACAACCACGACTATGATTATAACAACCACGATCATGATTATAATACCACCTCCACGATTATAACAACCACGACTATGATTATAAAGACCACGACCATGATTATAACAACCACTATCATGATTATAACAACTACCACCAAGATTATTACAACCACGACCATGATTATAACAACCACGACTTTGATTATAACAACCACGACTATGAATATAACAACCACGACCATGATTATAACAACCACGACCATGATTATAACAACCACAACCATGAATATAACAAACACGACCATGATTATAACAACCACGACCATGATTATAACAACTACGACCATGATTATAACAACCACGACTATGATTATAACAACCACGATCATGATTATAAAAACAACGACCAAGATTATAACAACCACGACTATGATTATAACAACCACGACCATGATTATAACAACCACAACCATGATTATAACAACCACGACCAAGATTATAACAACCACGACTATGATTATATCACCCACGACCATGATTATACCAACCAGGACCATGATTAATACAACCATGACCATGATTATAACAAGCACAACCATGATTATAACAACCACGACTATGATTATAACAACCACGATCAAGATTATAACAACAACGATCATGATTATAACAAATACGACCAAGATTATAACAACCACGACTATGATTATAACAACCACGACCATGATTATAACAACCACAACCATGAATATAACAACCACGACCATGATTATAACAACCACGACTATGATTATAACAACCACGATCAAGATTATAACACCCACGATCAAGATTATAACAACAACGATCATGATTATAACAACTACGACCAAGATTACGAACAAGATTATAACATCCACGACTATGATTATAACAACCACGACTATGATTATAACAACCACGACCAAGATTATAACAAACACTATCATGATTATAACAACTACGACCAGATTATAACAACCACGACTATGATTATATCACCCACGACCATGATTATAACAACCACAACCATGATTATAACAACCACGACCATGATTATAACAACCACGACCATGATTATAACAACCACGACTTTGATTATAACCACCACGACTATGAATATAACAACCAATTTAATTACGATTATACCAAACTACAATCATGAATATAACAAACACGACCATGATTATAACAACCACGACCATGATTATAAATAACTACGACCATGATTATAACAACCACGACTATGATTATAACAACCACGACTATGATTATAAATAAACCACAACCATGATTATAACAACTACAACCATGATTATAATAAACTACTATTCATGATTATAACAACTACCACTTTGATGATAACAACCGACGACTATGATTATAACAACTCACGACCATGATTATAAATAAACCACGACCATGATTATAACAACCGACAACCATGAATATAACAAACACGACTCATGATTATAACAACCACGACCATGCATTACAATAACTACGACCATGATTATAACAACCACGACTATGATTGCAACAAACTACGATCATGATTATGCAACGACCAAGATTATAACAAACTACGACTATATGATTATAACAACTACTTAATTCATGAGATAACAAACGCCACAAACTATGATTATAACAACTACTTGACTCATGATTATAACAACTACGACTATGATTATATCACCCATTTAATTCACATGATTATACCAACCAGACCATGATTACTGTTAACCATGACCATGATTATAACAAGCATAACCATGATTATAACAACCACGACTATGATTATAACAACCACGATCAAGATTATAACAACAACGATCATGATTATAACAAATACGACCAAGATTATAACAACCACGACTATGATTATAACAACCACGACCATGATTATAACAACCACAACCATGAATATAACAACCACGACCATGATTATAACAACCACGACTATGATTATAACAACCACGATCAAGATTATAACACCCACGATCAAGATTATAACAACAACGATCATGATTATAACAACTACGACCAAGATTATAACATCCACGATATGATTATAACAACCACGACTATGATTATAACAACCACGACCATGATTATAACAACCACTATCATGATTATAACAACTACCACCAAGATTATTACAACCACGACCATGATTATATCACCCACGACCATGATTATAACAACCACAACCATGATTATAACAACCACGACCATGATTATAACAACCACGACCATGATTATAACAACCACGACTTTGATTATAACCACCACGACTATGAATATAACAACCACGACCATGATTATAACAACCACAACCATGAATATAACAAACACGACCATGATTATAACAACCACGACCATGATTATAACAACTACGACCATGATTATAACAACCACGACTATGATTATAACAACCCCGACTATGATTGTAACAACCACGACCATGATTATAACAACCACAGCCATGATTATAACAACCACGACCATGATTATAACAACCACGACTATGATTATATCACCCACGACCATGATTATAACAACCAGGACCATGATTATGACAACCATGACCATGATTATAACAAGCACAACCATGATTATAACAACCACGACTATGATTATAACAACCACGATCAAGATTATAACAACAACGATCATGATTATAACAACTACGACCAAGATTATAACAACTACGACTATGATTATAACAACCATGACCATGATTATAACAACCACAACCATGATTATAACAACCACGACCATGATTATAACAACCACGACTATGATTATAACAACCACGATCAAGATTATAACAACAACGATCATGATTATAACAACTACGACCAAGATTATAACAACCACGTCTATGATTATAACAACCACGAGCATGATTATAACAACCACGACTATGATTATAACAACACGACTATGATTATAACAACCACGACCATGATTAGAACAACCACAACCATGATTATAACAACCACGACCATGATTATATCAACCACGACTATGGTTATAACGCACCCGCGATCAAGATTATATCGCTTGATCATGATTATAACAACTCGACCAAGATTATAACATCCCCGACTGATTGTACAACCCGACTATGATTATAACAGCCACGACCATGATTTATATTAACCACGCTATCATGATTATAACAACTTCGACCGAATTATAACAACCACGATCAGACCATAACAACGTCAAGATTATAACAACTTCACGACCAAGATTATAACAACCGACTCTGATTACTTAACCACGAGCATGATTATAACAAACACGACTATGATTTTAACAACAACACGACCATGATTATAAAAACCACGACCATGATTATAACAACCACGACCATGATTATAACTACAACGACCATGATTACAACAACCACGACCATGATTATAACAAACACGATTATGATTATAATAACCACAACCATGATTATAACAACCTCGACTATGATTATAACAACCACGACCATGATGATAACAACCACGAATATGATTAGAACAACCACGACCATGATTATAACAACCACAAACATGATTATAACAACCACGACTATGATTATAATAACCACGACTGTGATTATAACAACCACGACCATGATTATAACAACCACGACTATGATTATAGCAACCATGACTATGATTATAACAACCCTGACCATGATTATAACAACCACGACCGCCCAGTTATGCTCGCCTGAACGCAGTTATAGCAACCACACGGCTTCACCAGATTGCATAACAACACGATCGCCAGTTATAATAACCCGACTACTGATTATGCTGGCTTTTCGACATGATTATAACAACCACGACCATGTTTATAACAACCACGACCATGATAATAACAAAGAAGACCATGATTGTAATAACCGCGACCATGATTACAACAACCACGACCATGATTATAATAACCGCGACCATGATTATACCACCTACGAATTATGATCAGAAACACGACCATGATAATAACTTCCACGACCATGATTATAACAACCACGACCATGATGATAACGGCCACGACCATGATGATAACAGCCACGACAATGATTATAACAGCCACGACCATGATTATAACAACTACCACCGTGATCATAACCACCACGACCATGATTATATCCACGACCATGATTATAACAAATACGACCATGATTACAACAATCACGACCACGATTATAACAACCACGACCATGATTACAACAACCACGACCATAATCATAACCACGACCATGATTATAACAAACACGACGATGAATATAACAACCACAACTATGATTATAACAACGACGACTATGATCATAACAACCACGACCATGATTATAACAACCACGACCATGATTACAGCAAATACGACCATGATTATAACAACCCCGACCATGATTATAACAAACACGACCATGATTGTAACTCCTACGACTATGATTATAACAACCA
Organism: Homarus americanus; assembly: GCF_018991925.1. Lineage (NCBI taxonomy): Eukaryota > Metazoa > Arthropoda > Malacostraca > Decapoda > Nephropidae > Homarus > Homarus americanus. The sequence goes on along the minus strand of NW_024721266.1, from coordinate 11,726 downwards.
CGGCCATGATCATAACAACCACGACAATGATTATAACAATCACGACCATGATTATAAAAACAACGACTAAAATTATAACAACCACGTCCATGATTATAACAACCACAACTATGATTCTAACAACCACGACCATGATTATAGCATCTACGACCATGATTATAACAACCCCGACCATGATTATAAAAACCACGACCATGATTATAACACCTACGACTATGATCATAACAACCACGGCCATGATTATAACACCTACAACCATGATTATAACAACCACAACTATGATTATAACAACAATGACTATGATTATAACAGCCACGACCATAATTACAACAACCACGACAATAATCATAACCACGACCATGATTATAACAACCACGACCATGATTATAACAACCACGACTATGATTATAACAACCACGACTATGATTAAAAAAGCCACGACAATGATTATAACAACCACGACCATGATATAACACCCACGACCATGATTATAACAACCACGACCATGATTATAAAAACCACGATTATAATTATAACAACCATGACCATGATTATAACAACCACAACTATGATTATAACAACCACGACTATGATCATAACAACCACGACAATAATTATAGCTACCGCAACTATGATTATAACACCTATGACTATGATCATAGCAACCACGACCATGATTATAACAACCACGACCATGATTATAACAACCGCAACTATGATTACAACACCTACCACTATGATCATAACAACGATGACCATGATTATAACAACCACGACGATTATTATAACACCCACGACCATGATTATAACAACCACGACCTATATTACAACAACCACGACCATAATGATAACCACGACCATGATTATAACAACCACGACCATGATTATAACAACCAAGACCATGATTATAACAACCACGACTATGATTATAACACCCACGACCATGATTATAACAACCACGACCATGATTATAAAAACCAAGACTATAATTATAACAACCACGACCGTGATTTTAAATTCACAACTATGATTATAACAACCACGACTATGATCATAACAACCACAGACATGATTATAACAACTACGACCATGATTATAACAACCACGACCATGATTACAACAACCACGACAATAATCATAACCACGACAATGATTATAACAACCACGACCATGATTATAACAACCAGTACTATGATTATAACAACCACGACTATGATCATAACAACCACGACCATGATTATAACAACCACGACCATAATTATAACACCTCCGACTATGATCATAACAACCACGGCCATGATTATAACAACTACGATCATGATTATAACAACTACGACCATGATTATAACAACCACGACCATGATTATAAAAACAACGATTATAATTATAACATCCAAGACCACGATTATAACAATCACAACTATGATTATAACAACCACGACTATGATCATAACAACCCCAACGATGATTATAACAACCACTACCATGATTATAACACCTACGACTACGATCATAACAACCACGCCCCTGATTATAACAACCACGACCATGATTATAACAACTACGACCCTGATTATAACAACCACGACCATGATTACAACAACCACGACCATAATCATAACCACGACCATGATTAAACAACCACGACTATGATTATAACAGCCACGACAATGATTATAACAACAACGAACATGATTCTAACACCCACGACCATGATTATAACAACCACGACCATGATTATAACAACTACGACCCTGATTATAACAACCACGACCATGATTACAACAACCACGACCATAATCATAACCACGACCATGATTAAACAACCACGACTATGATTATAACAGCCACGACAATGATTATAACAACAACGAACATGATTCTAACACCCACGACCATGATTATAACAACCACGACCATGATTATAAAAGCCACGACTCTAATTATAACAACCACGACCATGATTATAACAGCTACAACTATGATTATAACGAAGCCAGGACTGTAGTCATAACAGCTACCCAGCCATGATTGCGCAAGCACGACCGCCCAGTTATACTTGCTTCACGACCGCCAGTTATAACAGCCCGACCGCTGATTTAGCTAACAACCACGACCATGATTATAACTTTCGACTATGGTTGTACGCGGCCGCCAGTCACTTAACAACGACCATGATTATAACAATAATGACCATGAGTATAAAAACAACGACTATAATTATAACAACCACGACCATGATTATAACAACCACAACTATGATTATAACAACCACGACTATGATCATAACAACCACGAGCATGATTATAACAACCACGACCATGATTATAGCATCTACGACCATGATTATAACAACCCCGACCATGATTATAACAACCACGACCATGATTATAACACCTACGACTATGATCATAACAACCACAGCCATGATTATAACAACCACGACTATAATCATAACAACCACGACCATGATTATAACAACCATAACTATGATTATAAAAACCACGACTATGATCATAACAACAACGACCATGATTATAACAACCACGACCATGATTATAAAAACCACGACTATAATTATAACAACCACGACCATGATTATAACAACCATAACTATGATTATAACAACCACGACCATGATTATAACAGCCCTGACTACGATTATAGCAACCACGACCATGATTATAACACCTACGACTATGATTATAACAACCACGGCCATGATAATAACAACCACGACCATGATTATAACAAAACGACCATTATTATAAAAAAAGACTATAATTATAACAACCACTACCATGATTATAACAACCACAACTATGATTATAACAGCCACGACTATGATCATAACAACCACGACCATGATTATAACCACGACTATGATTATAGCATCTACGACCATGATTATAAGAACCCCGACCATGATTATAACAACCACGACCATGATTATAACAACCACGACCATGATTATAACAACCACGACCATGATTATAACACCCACGACCATGATTATAACAACCACGACCATGATTATAACAACCACCACTCTCATTATAACAACCACGACTATGATCATCACAGCCTCGACCATGATTATAACAACCACGACCATGATTATAACAACCACAACTATGATTATAACAGCCACGACTATGATCATAACAACCACGACCATGATTAAAACAACCACGACTATGATTATAGCATCTACAACCATGATTATAAAAACCCCGACCAAGATTATAACAACCACGACCATGATTATAACACCTACTACTATGATCATGACAACCACGGCCATGATTATAACAACCACGACCATGATTATAACAACCACGACCATGATTATAACAACCGACCATGATTATAACAGCCACGACTATGATTATAACAATGACGACCATGATTATAACAACAACGACCATGATTATAACAATGATGACCAAGATTGTAACAACCACGACCATGATTATAGCAACCACGACCATGATTATAACAACCACCACTCTGATTATAAAAACCACACTATGATCATCGACCATGATTATAACAACCACCACCATGATTATAACAACTACGACCATGATTATAACAACCACGACCATGATTATAACAACCAGTACTATGATTATAACAACCACGACTATGATCATAACAACCACGACCATGATTATAACAACCACGACCATAATTATAACAACTACGACTATGATCATAACAACCACGGCCATGATTATAACAACTACGATCATGATTATAACAAATACGACCATGATTATAACAACCACGACCATGATTATAAAAACAACGATTATAATTATAACATCCAAGACCACGATTATAACAACCACAACTATGATTATAACAACCACGACTATGATCATAACAACCCCAACCATGATTATAACAACCACTACCATGATTATAACACCTACGACTACGATCATAACAACCACGGCCATGATTATAACAACCACGACCATGATTATAACAACTGCGACCCTGATTATAACAACCACGACCATGATTACAACAACCACGACCATAATCATAACCACGACCATGATTATAACAACCACGACCATGATTATAACAGCCACGACAATGATTAAACAACCACGACTATGATTATAACAGCCACGACAATGATTATAACAACAACGAACATGATTCTAACACCCACGACCATGATTATAACAACCACGACCATGATTATAAAAGCCACGACTCTAATTATAACAACCACGACCATGATTATAACAAACACAACTATGATTATAACAACCACGACTATGATCATAACAACCACGGCTATGATTATAACAACTACGACCGTGATTATAACAACCACGACCATGATTACAACAACCACGACCATAAACAATACCACGACCATGATTATAACAACTACGACCATGATTATAACAACTACAACTATGATTATAACAACCAGGACTATGATCATAACAACTACGACCATGATTATAACAACAACGACCATGATTATAGCAACTACGACCATGATTATAACAACCCCGACCATGATTATAACAACCACGACCATGATTATAACACCTACGACTATGATTATAACCACCATGGCCATGATCATAACAACAACGACCATGATTATAACAATCATGACCATGAGTATAAAAACAACGACTATAATTATAACAACCACGACCATGATTATAACAACCACAACTATGATTATAACAACCACGACTTTGATCATAACAACCACGAGCATGATTATAACAACCACGACCATGATTATAGCATCTACGACCATGATTATAACAACCCCGACCATGATTATAACAACCACGACCATGATTATAACACCTACGACTATGATCATAACAACCACAGCCATGATTATAACAACCACGACTATAATTATAACAACCACGACCATGATTATAACAACCATAACTATGATTATAACAACCACGACTATGATCATAACAACAACGACCATGATTATAACAACCACGACCATGATTATAAAAACCACGACTATAATTATAACAACCACGACCATGATTATAACAACCATAACTATGATTATAACAACCACGACCATGATTATAACAGACCTGACCACGATTATAACAACCACGACCATGATTATAACACCTACGTCTATGATTATAACAACCACGGCCATGATAATAACAACCACGACCATGATTATAACAAAATGACCATTATTATAAAAAAGACTATAATTATAACAACCACTACCATGATTATAACAACCACAACTATGATTATAACAGCCACGACTATGTTCATAACAACCACGACCATGATTATAACAACCACGACTATGATTATAGCATGTACGACCATGATTATAAGAACCCCGTCCATGATTATAACAACCACGACCATGATTATAACACCTACGACTATGATCATGACAATTTCGGCCATGAATATAACAAACACGACCATGATTATAACAGCCACGACCATGATTATAACAACCACGACGACCATGATTATAACACCCACGACCATAATTATAACAACCACGACCATAATTATAACAACCACAACTATGATTATAACAACCACGACTATGATCATAACAACCACGACCATGATTATAACAACCACGACTATGATTATAGCATCTACGACCATGATTATAAAACCCCTTTAATCTCATGATTATAACAAACTACCTACTCATAATTATAACACTCCGACTGCGACTAGCAACAACCACGGCCATGCATTATAACAATCCACATCATGATTATAACAACTTTAATTCATGATTATAACAACTACGACCATGATTATAAAACAACGACATAATTATAACATCCACGACCACGATTATAACAACCACAACTATGATTATAACAACCACGATTATGATCATAGCAACCACGACCATGATTATAACAACCAAGACCATGATTATAGCATCTACGACCATGATCATTACAACCCCAACCATGATTATTACAACCACTACCATGATTATAACATCTACCACTATGATCATTACAACCACGGCCATGATTATAACAACCACGACCATGATTATAACAACTACGACCATGATTATAACAACCACGACCATGATTACAACAACCACGACCATAATCATAACCACGACCATGATTATAACAACCACGACTATGATTATAACAGCCACGACAATGATTATAACAACCACGAACATGATTATAACACCCACGACTATGATCATAACAACCACGGCTATGATTATAACAACTACGACCATGATTATAACAACCACGACCATGATTACAACAACCACGACCATAATCAATACCACAACCAAGATTATATCAACCACAACTATGATTATAACAACCAGGACTATCATCATAACAACCACGACCATGATTATAACAACCACGACCATGATTATAGCAACTCCGACCATGATTATAACAACCCCGACCATGTTTATAACAAATATGACCATGATTGTAACAGCTACGACTATGATTATAACAACCACGACCATGATTATAACAATAACGACCATGATTATAAAAACAACGACTATAATTATAACAACCACGACCATGATTATAACAACCGCAACTATAATTATAACAACCACGACTAAGATCATAACAACCACGACCATGATTATAACAACCACGACCATGATTATAACATCTAAGACCATGATTATAACAACCCCGACTATGATCATAACAACCGCGGCCATGATTATATCAACCACGACCATGATTATAACAACCACGACCATGATTATAACAACCACAACTATGATTATAACAGCCACGACTATGATTATAACAACCACGACCATGTTTATAACACCCACGACCATGATTATAACAACCACGACCATGATTATAACAACCACCACTCTGATTATAACAACGACGACTATGATCATCACAACATCGACCATGATTATAACAACCACCACCATGATTATAACAACTACGACCATGATTATAACAACCACGACCATGATTATAACAACCAGTACTATGATTATAACAACCACGACTATGATCATAACAACCACGACCATGATTATAACAACCACGACCATAATTATAACAACTACGACTATGATCATAATTAACTAATGGGCCATGATTATAACAACTACTTATCATGATTATAACAACTACGACCATGATTATAACAACCACGACCATGATTATAAAAACAACGATTATAATTATAACAACCACGACAATGATTATAACAACCACAACTATGATTATAACAACCACGACTCTGATCATAACAACCACGACCATAATTATAACAACTGCTACCATGATTATAACACCTACAACTATGATCAAAACAACCACGGCCATGATTATAACAACCACGACCACGATTATAACAACTACGACCATGATTATAACAACCACGACCATAATCATAACTAATGACCAAGGATTATAACAACAATTTAATTCATCATAAGAAATAATGACAATGATTAAACAAACTACCACTATGATTATAATAATGTTACTTAATAATGATTATAACAACCACGACCATGATTACAACATCCACGACCATAATCAATACCACGACCATGATTATAACAACCACGACAATGATTATAACAACCCCGACCATGATTATAACAACCACAACTATGATTATAACAACCACGACTATGATCATAACAACCACGGCTATGATTATAACAACTACGACCGTGATTATAACAACCACGACCATAATTACAACAACCACGACCATAAACAATACCACGACCATGATTATAACAATCACGACCATGATTATAACAACTACAACTATGATTATAACAACCAGGACTATGATCATAACAACTACGACCATGATTATAACAACCACGACCATGATTATAGCAACTACGACCATGATTATAACAACCCCGAACATGATTATAACAACCACGACCATGATTATAACACCTACGACTATGATTATAACCACCACGGCCATGATCATAACAACAACGACCATGATTATAACAATCATGACCATGAGTATAAAAACAACGACTATAATTATAACAACCACGACCATGATTATAACTACCACAACTATGATTATAACAACCACGACTTTGATCATAACAACCACGAGCATGATTATAACAACCACGACCATGATTATAGCATCTACGACCATGATTATAACAACCCCGACCATGATTATAACAACCACGACCATGATTATAACACCTACGACTATGATCATAACAACCACAGCCATGATTATAACAACCACGACTATAATCATAACAACCACGACCATGATTATAACAACCATAACTATGATTATAAAAACCACGACTATGATCATAACAACAACGACCATGATTATAACAACCACGACCATGATTATAAAAACCACGACTATAATTATAACAACCACGACCATGATTATAACAACCATAACTATGATTATAACAACCACGACCATGATTATAACAGCCCTGACTACGATTATAGCAACCACGACCATGATTATAACACCTACGACTATGATTATAACAACCACGGCCATGATAATAACAACCACGACCATGATTATAACAAAACGACCATTATTATAAAAAAAGACTATAATTATAACAACCACTACCATGATTATAACAACCACAACTATGATTATAACAGCCACGACTATGATCATAACAACCACGACCATGATTATAACCACGACTATGATTATAGCATCTACGACCATGATTATAAGAACCCCGACCATGATTATAACAACCACGACCATGATTATAACAACCACGACCATGATTATAACAACCACGACCATGATTATAACAACCACAACTGTGATTATAACAACCACGACAAATGATTATAACAACCGAGACTGTGATTATAGCAAGCACGACCATGAATATAACAACCACCACAATGATTACAACATCCAAAAATATGATTATAACAATCAAGACTATGATTATAACAGCCACGACCATGATTATAACAACCACGACTATGATTATAGCAACCACTAACCATAATTATAACAACAACGACCATGATTATAACAACCAAGATTATGATTATAACAACCACGACGACCATGATTATAACAACTACGACTATGATTATAACAACCACAACATGATTATAACAACCACGACCATGATTATAACAACCACGACTATGATTATAACAATCACGACTATGAATATAACAACCACGACCATGATTATAACAACCACGACTATGATTATAACAACCAGGACCATGATTATAACAACCAGGACCATGATTATAACAACAAAGACCATGATTATAACCAACCACGACTATGATTATAACAACCACGACCATGATTATAACAACGACAACAATGATATAACAATCACGACTATGATTATAACAACCACGACCATGATTATAACAACCACGAATATGATTATAACAACCACGACCATGATTATAAGAACCAGGACCATGATTATAACAACCAGAACCATGATTATTTCAACCAGGATCATGATTATAATAACCACGACCATAATTATAACAACCTCGACCATGATTATAACGACCACGACTATGATTATAACAACCACGACCATGATTATACCAACCACGACCATGATTATAAAAACCACGACCAAGATTATAACAGCGACCCATGATTATAACAACCACGATCACGATTACTGCCAACCACCGTTGATTATAACAACAACGACTATGATTATAACAACCACGACCATGATTATACCAACCGACCGCTGATTATAAAAACCACGGCCAAGATTAAACAACCGGCCAAAGATTACCTTAGCCGACCATGATTATAACAACCACGACCATGATTATAACAACCACGACTATGGTTATAACAACCACGACAATGATTATACCAACCACTACCATAATTATAACAACCACGACCATGATTATAACAACAAATATTATGATTATAACAACTACGACCATGATTATAACAACCACGACTATGATTATAACAACCTTGACCATGATTATAACAACCACGACCATGATTATACCAACCACGACTATGATTATAACAATCACGACTCTGAATATAACAACCACGACCATGATTATAACAAACACGACTATGATTATAACAACCAGGACCATGATTATAACAACCAGGACAATGATTATAACAACCAGGACCATGATTATAACAACCACGACCATGATTATAACAACTTTGATTATGGTTATAACAACCACGACCATGATTATAACAACGACGACAATGATATAACAACGACGACTATGATTATAACAATCACGACTATGATTATAACAACCACGACCATGATTATAACAACCAGGACCATGATTATAACAACCAGGACCATGATTATAACGACCACGACCATGATTATAACACCACGAATATGATTGTAACAACCACGACCATGATTATGACAACGACGACAATGATATAACAATCAACGACTATGATTATAACAATCACGACAATGATTATATCAACCACGATCATGATTATAACAACCACGACTATGATTATAACAACCACGACCGCCCAGTTATAACAACCAGGACCATGATTATAACAATCGCGACCATAATTACCAACAACCGCGACTACGATTATATAGCCGACTCTGATTATAACGACCTGAAACGTGATTATAAACAACCAAGACCAAAATTATAACAACCGACCATGATTATAACAACCGGCATAGTTATAACGATACAAACGTGATTATAACAACCACGACCGCCAGTTATAACAACCACGACCGCGGTGCAACAACCACGACTGATTATAACAGCGACCGCCCGAATTATAAGAACCACGACCATGATTATAACAACCACAACATGATTATAACAACCACGACCATGATTATACCAACCACGACCATGATTATACAAACCACGACCAAGATTATACCAACCACGACCCTGATTATAAAAACCACGACCAAGATTAAACAACCACGACCAAGATTATAACAACCACGACCATGATTGTAACAACCACGACCATGATTATATCAACCAAGACTATGATTATAACAACCACGACCATGATTATACCAACCACGATCATGATTATAACAACCACGACTATGATTATAGCAACCACTACCATAATTATAACAACCACGACCATGATTATAACAACCAAGATTATGATTATAACAACCATGACCATGATTATAACAACCACGACTATGATTATAACAACCTCGACCATGATTATAACATCCACGACCATGATTATAACAACCACGAATATGATTATAACAATCACGAATATGAATATAACAACCATGACCATGATTATAACAAACACGACTTTGATTATAACAACCAGGACCATGATTATAACAACCAGGACCATGATTATAACAACCAGGACCATTATTATAATAACCACGACCATGATTATAACAACCTTGACTATGATTATAACAACCACGACCATGAATATAACAACGACGACAATGATATAACAACCACGACTATGATTATAACAATCACGACTATGATTATAACAACCACGACCATGATTATAACAACCACGACTATGATTATAACAACCACGACCATGATTATATCAACCACGACCATGATTGTAACAACCATGACCATGATTATAACAACCACGACCATGATTATAACAACCATGACTATGATTATAACAACCCCGACCATGATTATAACAAACACGAA
>NW_024721265.1:0-17057 GCF_018991925.1 Homarus americanus | reverse complement strand
AAGAAAGTACTCTGGTCAAGTATAAAAAAGTCCCCTGATCGCGTATAACAAAGTCCTCTGGTCGAGTATAACAAAGTCCCCTAATCGAGTATAACAAAGGCCCCTCATTGAGTATAACAAAGGCCATTGGTCAAGTATAAAAAGTCCCCTGGTCGAGTATAACAATGTCCCCTGGTTGAGCATAACAAACTCCCCTGATCGAGTATGACAAAGTCCCCTGGTCGAGTATAGCAAAGTCCCCTGGTCGAGTATAACAAAGCCCCCTCATCGAGTATAACAAAGGCCCCTAATCGAGTATAACAAAGTTCCCTGATCGAGAATAAAAAAGTCCCCTGATCGAGTATAACAAAGTCTCCTGGTTGAGTATAACAAAGTCCCCTGATCGAGTATAACATATCCCTTGTTCAAGTATAACAAGGTCCTCTGGTCGAGTATAAAAAAGTCCCCTGATCGAGTATAACAAAGTCCCCTCATCTACTATAACAAAGGCCCCTGATCGAGTATAACAAAGGCCCCTCATCGAGCAAAACAAAGTCCCCTGATCGAGTATTACAAAGCCGCCTCATCGAATATAAAAAAGTCCCCTCGTCGAGTATAACAAAGTTCCCTGATCGAGTATAACAAAGGCCCCTCATCGAGTATAACAAAGTGCTGTGGTCGATTTTGCAAAGTACCCTGATCGAATATAACAAAGTCCCCTGGTCGAGTATAACAAAGTCCCCTAATCGAGTATAACAAAGGCCCCTCATCTAGTATAGCAAAGTCCATTGGTCATATATAGGAAAGTCCACTGATCGACTATAACAAAGTCCCCCGATCGAGTTTAAGAAAGGCCTCTGGTTAAGTATGACAAACTCCCCTGATCAAGTATAAAAAAGTCTCCTGGTCGAGTATAACAAAGTCCCCTGATCGAGTATGACAAAGTCCCCTCGTCAAGTATAGCAAAGTCCCCTGGTCGAGTATAACAAAGGCCCCTCATCGAGTAAAACAAAGGCCCCTAATCGAGTATAACAAAGTCCCCTGATCGAGTGTAACAAAGGCCCCTCATTGAGTATAACAAAGTCCCCTCATCGAGTATAACAAAGTCCCTTATCGAGTATAACAAATTCCCCTTATCAAGTATAACAAAGTCCTCTTATTGAGTGTAACAAAATCCCATAATCGAGTATAACAAATGTCCCTGGTCGAGTATAACAAAGTCCCCTGATCGAGTATAACAAAAGTCCCCTGATCGAGTATAACAAAGTCCCCTGATCGAGTATAAAAAAGTCCCCCAGGTCCAGTATAACAAAGTCCCTCTTCGAGAATAAAAGTCCCCTGGCCCAGTATAACAAAGATCCCCAGATCGAGCATAAAAAGTCTGATCCGGGTATGACAAAGTCCCTGGTCAGAGTATAGCAAAAGTCCTAATTAGGAGTATAACAAAGGCCCTCATCGAGAGTGAAACAAAGGCCCTAATCCCGAGTATAACAAGAGTCCCTGATCAGAGTGTAACAAAAGGCCCCTCATAGTATAACAAAGTCCCCTTATCGAGTATAACAAATTCCCTTATCGAGTATAACAAAGTCCCCTTATTGAGTATAACAAAATCCCCTAATCGAGTATAACAAATGCCCCTGGTCGAGTATAACAAAGTCCCCTGATCGAATATAACAAAAGTCCCCTGATCGAGTATAACAAAGTCCCCTGATCGAGTATAAAAAAGTCCCCAGGTCCAGTATAACAAAGTCCCCTCATCGAGAATAAAAAAGTCCCCTTGCCCAGTATAACAAAGTCCCCAGATCGAGCATAACAAAGTCCCCTGATCGATTATAACAATGTCCCCCGGTCGAGTATAGCAAAGGGCCCTGATCCAGTAAGACAAAGTCTCCTGATCGAGTATAACAAAGTCCCCTGATCAAGTATAACAAAGCCCCCTGGACAAGTATAACAAAGTTCCCTGATCGTTTATAACAAAGTTCCCTGATCGAGTATAACAAAGTCCCCTGGTCCAGTATAACAAAGTCCCCTGATCGAGTTTATCAAAGTCTCCTGGCCCAGTATAACAAAGTCCCCAGATCGAGCATTTCAAAGTGCCCTGATCGAATATAACAAAGTCCCCTGATCGAGTATAAAAAAGTCCCCTGGCCCAGTATAACAAAGTCCCCAGATCGAGCATAACAAAGTCCCCTGATCGATTATAACAAAGTCCCCCGGTCGAGTATAGCAAAGGGCCCTGATCCAGTAAGACAAAGTCTCCTGATCGAGTATAACAAAGTCCCCTGATCAAAAATAACAAAGCCCCCTAGACAAGTATAACAAAGTTCCCTGATCGTTTATAACAAAGTTCCTTGATCGAGTATAACAAAGTCCCCTGGTCCAGTATAACAAAGTCCCCTGATCGAGTATAACAAAGTCCCCTGATCGAGTATAACATATCCCCTGATCGAGGATAAAATGGTCTCTGGTGGAGTATAACAAAGTCCCCTGATCGAGTATAACAAAGCCTCCTGGTCGAGTATAACAAAGTTTTCTAATCGAGTATAACAAAGGCCCCTAGTCGTGTATAAGAAAGTCCTCTGATCGAGTATAAGAAAGTCCCCTAATCGAGTATAACAAAGTCCCCTGATCGAGTATAACAAAGTCCCCAGGTTGAGTATAACAAAGTCCCCTGATCGAGTATAACATATCCCCTGATCGAGAATAACAAAGTTCCCATGTTGAGCAAAACAAAGTCCCGTGTTCGAGTATAACATATCCCCTGATCGAGTATAACAAAGTCCTCTGATCGAGTATAACAAAGGCCCCTGATCAAGTCCAAAAAAGGCCCCTAAGCGAGTATAACAAAGTCCCCTCATCTAGTATAACAAAGGCCCCTGATCGAGTATAACAAAGGCCCCTCATCGAGTAAAACAAAGTCCCCTGATCGAGTATAACAAAGCCTCCTCATCGAATATAACAAAGTCCCCTCGTCGAGTATAACAAAGTTCCCTGATCGAGTATAACAAAGGCCCCTCATCGAGTATAACAAAGTCCTGTGGTCGATTTTGCAAAGTACCCTGATCGAATATAACAAAGTCCCCTGGTCGAGTATAACAAAGTCCCCTAATCGAGTATAACAAAGGCCCCTCATCGAGTATAGCAAAGTCCATTGGTCAAATATAGGAAAGTCCACTGATCGACTATAACAAAGTCCCCCGATCGAGTACAAGAAAGGCCTCTGGTTGAGTATGACAAACTCCCCTGATCAAGTATAAAAAAGTCTCCTGGTCGAGTATAACAAAGTCCCCTGATAGAGTATGACAAAGTCCCCTGTTCAAGTATAGCAAAGTCCCCTGGTCGAGTATAACAAAGGCCCCTCATCGAGTAAAACAAAGGCCCCTAATCGAGTATAACAAAGTCCCCTGATCGAGTGTAACAAAGGCCCCTCATTGAGTATAACAAAGTCTCCTCATCGAGTATAACAAAGTCCCCTTATCGAGTATAACAAATTCCCCTTATCGAGTATAACAAAGTCCCCTGATCGAGTATAACAAAAGTCCCCTAATCGAGTATAACAAAGTCCCCTGATCGAGTATAAAAAAGTCCCCAGGTCCAGTATAACAAAGTCCCCTCTTCGAGAATAAAAAAGTCCCCTGGCCCAGTATAACAAAGTCCCCAGATCGAGCATAACAAAGTCCCCTGATCGATTATAACAAAAGTCCCCCGGTCGAGTATAGCAAAGCGCCCTGATCCAGTAAGACAAAGTCTCCTGATCGAGTAAAACAAAGTCCCCTGATCCAAGTATAACAAAGCTCCCTGGACAAGTATAACAAAGTTCCCTCATCGTTTATAACAAAGTCCCCCGGTCGAGTATAGCAAAGGGCCCTGATCCAGTAAGACAAAGTCTCCTGATCGAGTATAACAAAGTCCCCTGATCAAGAATAACAAAGCCCCTGGACAAGTATAACAAAGTTCCTGATCGTTTATAACAAAGTTCCCTGATCGAGTATAACAAAGTCCCCTGGTCAGTATAAAGGGCCCTGATCGAGTAAACAAAGTCCCCTGATCGAGTATAACAAAGTCCCTGATCGGTAGTACAAAGCACCCAGGACGAGTATATTAAAGTCCCCTGATCGGTAACAAAGTCCCTGATCGAGTATAACATATCCCCTGATCGAGTATAAAAAAGTCCCTGGTGGAGTATAACAAAGTCCCCTGATCGAGTATAACAAAGCCTCCTGGTCGAGTATAACAAAGCTTTCTAATCGAGTATAACAAAGGCCCCTACTCGAGTATAAGAAAGTCCTCTGATCGAGTATAAGAAAGTCCCCTAATCGAGTATAACAAAGTCCCCTGATCGAGTATAACAAAGTCCCCAGGTTGAGTATAACAAAGTCCCCTGATCGAGTATAACATATCCCCTGATCGAGTATAACAAAGTCCCCTGGTTGAGCATAACAAAGTCCCGTGTTCGAGTATAACATATCCCCTGATCGAGTATAACAAAGTCCTCTGATCGAGTATAAAAAAGACCCCTAATCGCATATAACAAAGTGCCCTGGTCGAGTATAACAAAGTCCCCTGATCGAGTATAACAAAGGCCCCTCATTGAGTATGACAAAGCCCCCTCATCGAGTATAACAAAGGCCCCTAATCGAGTATAACAAAGTCCCCTGATCGAGTATAACAAAGTCCCCTGGTCGAGTATAACAAAGTCCCCAGGTTGAGTATAACAAAGTTCCCTGATCGAGTATAACTTATCCCCTGATCGAGTATAACAAAGTTCCCTGGTTAAGCATAACAAAGTCCCGTGTTCGAGTATAACATATCCCCTGATCGAGAATAACAAAGTCCTCTGATCGAGTATAAAAAAGTCCCCTGATCGCATATAACAAAGTGCTCTGGTCGAGTATAACAAAGTCCCCTGATCGAGTATAACAAAGGCCCCTCATTGAGTATAACAAAGGCCATTGGTCAAGTATAAAAAGTCCCCTGGTAGACTATAACAAAGTCCCCTAATAGGGTATAACAAAGTACTCTGGTCGAGTATAAAAAAGTCCCCTGATCGAGTATAACAAAGTCCCCTGGTCGAGTATAACAAAGTCCCCTGATCGAGTATAACAAAGTCCCCTGGTTGAGCATAACAAAGTCTCCTGATCGAGTATAACATATCCCCTGATCGAGTATAAGAAAGTACTCTGGTCGAGTATAAAAAAGTCCCCTGATCGCGTATAACAAAGTCCTCTGGTCGAGTATAAAAAAGTCCCCTGATCGAGTATAACAAAGGCCCCTCATTGAGTATAACTTAGGCCATTGGTCAAGTATAAAAAGTCCCCTGGTCGAGTATAACAATGTCCCCTGGTTGAGCATAACAAAGTCCCCTGATCGAGTATGACAAAGACCCCTGGTCAAGTATAGCAAAGTCCCATGGTCGAGTATAACAAAGCCCCCTCATCGAATATAACAAAGGCCCCTAATCGAGTATAACAAAGTTCCCTGATCGAGAATAACAAAGTCCCCTGATCGAGTATAACAAAGTCCCCTGATCGAGTATAACAAAGTTTCCTGGTTGAGTATAACAAAGTCCCCTGATCGAGTATAACATATCCCTTGTTCAAGTATAACAAAGTCCTCTGGTCGAGTATAAAAAAGTCCCCTGATCGAGTATAACAAAGGCCCCTGATCAAGTCCAAAAAAGGCCCCTAAGCGAGTAAAACAAAGTCCCCTCATCTAGTATAACAAAGGCCCCTGATCGAGTATAACAAAGGCCCCTCATCGAGTAAAACAAAGTCCCCTGATCGAGTATAACAAAGCCGCCTCATCAAATATAACAAAGTCCCCTCGTCGAGTATAACAAAGTTCCCTGATCGAGTATAACAAAGGCCCCTCATCGAGTATAACAAAGTCCTGTGGTCGGTTTTGCAAAGTACCCTGATCGAATATAACAAAGTCCCCTAGTCGAGTATAACAAAGTCCCCTAATCGAGTATAACAAAGGCCCCTCATCGAGTATAGCAAAGTCCATTGGTCAAATATAGGAAAGTCCACTGATCGACTATAACAAAGTCCCCCGATCGAGTATAAGAAAGGCCTCTGGTTGAGTATGACAAAGTCCCCTGGTCAAGTATAGCAAAGTATCTTGGTCGAGTATAACAAAGCCCCCTCATCGAGTAAAACAAAGGCCCCTAATCGAGTATAACAAAGTCCCCTGATCGAGTGTAACAAAGGCCCCTCATTCAGTATAACAAAGTCCCATCATCGAGTATAACAAAGTCCCCTGATCAAGTATAACAAAGGCCCCTCATCGAGTATAACAAAGTCCTCTGGTCGAGTATAACAAAGTACCCTGATCGAGTATAAGAAAGTCCCCTGGTCGAGTATAAAAAAGTCCCCTAATCGAGTATAACAAAGGCCCCTCATCGAGTATAGCAAAGACCATTGGTCAAATATAGGAAAGTCCACAGATCGAGTGTAACAAAGTCCCCCGATCGAGTATAACAAAGGCTTCTGGTCGAGTATGACAAATTCCCCTGATCAATTATAAAAAAGTGTCCTGGTCGAGTTTAACAAAGTCCCCTGATCGAGTATGACAAAGTCCCCTGGTCGAGTATAGCAAAGTCCCCTGGTCGAGTATAACAAAGACCCCTCAACTAGTATAACAAAGGCCCCTAATCGAGTATAATAAAGTTCCCTGGTTGAGTATAACAAAGTCCCCTGATCGAGTATAACATATCCATTGTTCAAGTATAACAAAGTCCTCTGGTCGAGTATAAAATAGTCCCCTGATCGCGTATAACAAAGTCCCCTGGTCGAATATAACAAATGTCCCTTGATTGAGTATAACAAAGGCCCCTCATTGAGAAAAACAAAGTTCCCTGATCGAGAATAACAAAGTCCCCTGATCGAGTATAACAAAGTCCCCTGGTTGAGTATAACAAAGTCCCCTGATCGAGTAAAACATATCCCTTGTTCAAGTATAACAAAGTCCACTGGTCGAGTATAAAAAAGTCCCCTGATCGCGTATAACAAAGTCTCCTGGTCGAGTATAACAAAGTCCCCTTATCGAGTTAGCAAAGTCCCCTGATCGAGTATAACAAAGGCCCATGTCGAGTATATCAAAGTCCCCTGATCGAGTATAACAAAAGTCCCCTGATGGAGTATAACAAAGTACCCTGATCGAGTAAAACAAAGTCCCCTGATCGAGTATAACAAAGTCCCCTGATCGAGTATAACAAAGCCCCCTGGACGAGTATAACAAAGTTCCCTGAACCGAATATAACAAATTCCCCTTATCGAGTATAACAAAGTACTTCAGTCGAGTATAAAAAAGTCCCCTGATCGAGAATATCAAAGTCCCCTGATCGAGTATAACAAAGTCCTCTGGTCGAGTATAAAAAAGTTCGCTGATCGACTATAACAAAGTCCCCTGGTCGAGTATAACAAAGTCCCCTAATCGAGTAAAACAAAGGCCCCTCATCGAGTATAGCAAAGTCCATTGGTCAAATATAGGAAAGTCCACCGATCGAGTATAACAAAGTCCCCCGATCTTTTATAACAAAGGCCTCTGGTCGAGTATGACAAAGTCCCCTGATCAAGTATAAAAAAGTCTCCTTAACGCGTATAACAAAGTCCCCTGATCGAATATAACAAAGTCCCCTGGTCGAGCAAAGCAAAGTCCCCTGGTAGAGTATAACAAAGTCCCCTCATCGAGTATAACAAGGGCCCCTAATCGAGCATAACAAAGTACCCTGATCGAGAACGACAAAGTCCCCTGTAGGAGAATAACAAAATCCCCTGGTTGAGTATAACAAAGTCCCCTGATCAAGTATAAAAAAGTCTCCTGGTCGAGTATAACAAAGTCCCCTAATCGAATATAACAAAATTCCCTGGTCGAGTAAAGCAAAGTCCCCTGGTCGAGTATAACAAAGTCCCCTAATCAAGTAAAACAAAGTCCCCTGATCGAGTATAACAAAGTCCCGTCATCGAGTATAACATATCACCTGATCAAGTATAACAAATTCCTCTGGTTTGAGTATAACAAAGTCCCCTGATCGAGTATAACAAAGTCCCCAGGTCGAGTATAACAAAGTCCCCTGATCGAATATAACAAAGTCCCCTGATCAAGTATAAAAAATTCCCTTGGTCGAGTATAACAAAGTCCCCTGATCGAGTATAACAAAGTCCCCTGGTCGAGTATAGCAAAGTCCCCAGGTCGAGTATAGCAAAGTCCCCTGATCGAGTATAACAAAGTCCCCTGATCGAGTATAACAAAGTCCCCTGATCGAGTATAGCAAAGGGCCCTGATCCAGTAAGACAAAGTCTCCTGATCGAGTATAACAAAGTCCCCTGATCGAGTATAACAATGTCCCCTGGACAAGTATAACAAAGTTCCCTGATCGTTTATAACAAAGTTCCTTGATCGAGTATAACAAAGTCCCCTGGTCCAGTATAACAAAGTCCTTTGGTCGAGTATAAAAAAGTCCCCTGATCGAATATAACAAAGTCCCCTGGTCGAGAATAACAATGTTCCCTAATCGAGTATAACAAAGCCCCCTGATCGAATATAACAAAAGCGCCTAAACGAGAATAACAAAGGCCCCTGATCGAGTATAAAAAATCCCCTGATAGGGTATAACAAAGTCATCTTGTCGAGTATAAAATAGTCCCCTAATCGAGTATAACAAAGGCCCCTCATCGAGTATAACAAAGTCCCTGATCGAGTATAACAAAGGCCCTGATCGAGTTTAACAAAGGCCCCTGATCAAGTATAACAAAGTCCCTGTTGTTGAGTATAACAAAGACGCCTGAACGAGTATAACAGGCCCCTGATCGAGTATATAACAAAGTTCCTGATCGAGTATAACAAAGCCCTGTTCGAGTATAACAAAGCCCCCTGATCGAGTGTAACAATGTTCCCAGATCGAGTATAAAAACGTCCCCTGATCAAATATAACAAAGGCCCTAGATCGAGTATAACAAAGTCCTCTGGTCGAGTATAACAAAGTCCCCTGAACGAGTATAACAAAGGCCCCTGATCGAGTATAACAAAGGACCCTAAAAGTCTATAACAATGTCCCCTGATCGAGTATAACAAAGCCCGCTCATCGAGTATAACAAAGTCCCCTGATCGAGGATAACAAAGTCCTTGATCGAGTAAAACAAAGTCCCCTGATCGAGTATAACAAATTCTCCTGATCGAGTATAACAAAGTCCCCTGATCGAGTATAACAAAGTCCCCTCATCGAGTATAACAAAGTCCCCTATCGAGTATAACAAAGTCCCCTGATCGAGTATAACAAAGTCCCCTGGTCATAACAAAGTCCCCTGATCAAGTATAACAAAGGCCCTAGATCGAGTATAACAAAGTCCCCTGAACGAGTATAAAAAAGGCCCCTGATCGAGTATAACAAAGGACCTTAAAAGGCAATAACAATGTCCCCTGATGGAGTATAACAAAGCCCGCTCATCGAGTATAACAAAGTCCCCTGATCGAGGATAACAAAGTCCTTGATCGAGTATAACAAAGTCCCCTGATCGAGTATAACAAATTCTCCTGATCGAGTATAACAAAGTCCCCTGATCGAGTATAACAAAGGCCCATGATAGAGTATAACAAAATTTCCCTGATCGAGTATAACAAAGCCCCCTCATCGAGTATAACAAAGCCCTCTTATCGAGAATAACTAAGTCCCCTCATCGAGTATAAAAAAGCCCCCTGATCAAGTATAACAAAGGCTCCAGATCGAGTATAACAAAGTCCCCTGGTCGAGTATTACAAAGTCCCCTGAACGATTATAACAAAGGCCCCTGATCGAGTATAACAAAGTTCCCTGATCGAGTATAACAAAGCCCCCTGATCGAGTATAACAAAGTCCCCTGATCGAGTATAACAAAGTCCCCTGATCGAGTATAACAAAGGCCCCTGATCGAGTTTAACAAAGGCCACTGATCGAGTTTAACAAAGTCCCCTTGTTGAGTATAACAAAGACGCCTGAACGAGTATAACAAAGGCCCCTGATCGAGTATAACAAAGTTCCCTGATCGAGTATAACAAAGCCCCCTGATCGAGTATAACAAAGCCCTGATCGAGTATATAACAAAGCCCTTATCGATAATAACAAAGTACCCTGGATCGTGTATAACAAAGCCCCCTGATCAAGTATAACAAAGGCACCTTGATCGAGTATAATAAAGTCCCTGGTCGAGTATACAAAAGTCCCTGATCGAGTATAAGAAAAGGCCCTGATCGAGTATAACAAAGCCCCCTGATCAAGTATAAGAAACGCTCCAGATCGAGTATAACAAAGTCCCCTGGTCGAGTATTACAAAGTCCCCCGAACGATTATAACAAAGTCCCCTTGTTGAGTATAACAAAGACGCCTGAACGAGTATAACAAAGGCCCCTGATCGAGTATAACAAAGTTCCCTGATCGAGTATAACAAAGCCCCCTGATCGAGTATAACTAAGCTCCCTGATCGAGTATAACAATGTTCCCAGGTCGAGTATAGAAAAGTCCCCTGATCAAATATAACAAAGGCCCTAGATCGAGTATAACAAAGTCCCCTGGTCGAGTATAACAAAGTCCCCTGAACGAGTATAACAAAGGCCCCTGATCGAGTATAACAAAGGACCCTAAAAGTCTATAACAATGTCCCCTGATCGAGTATAACAAAGCCCGCTCATCGAGTATAACAAAGTCCCCTGATCGAGGATAACAAAGTCCTCGATCGAGTATAACAAAGTCCCCTGATCGAGTATAACAAATTCTCCTGTTCGAGTATAACAAAGTACCCTGATCGAGTATAACAAAGTCCCCTGATCGAGTATAACAAAGTCCCCTGATCGAGTATAACAAAGTCCCCTGATCGAGTATAACAAAGTCTCCTGGTCGAGTATAACAAAGTCCCCTGATCAAGTATAACAAAGGCCCTAGATCGAGTATAACAAAGTCCTCTGAACGAGTATAAAAAAGGCCCCTGATCGGGTATAACAAAGCCCGCTCAACGAGTATAACAAAGTCCCCTGATTGAGGATAACAAAGTCCTTGATAGAGTATAACAAAGTCCCCTGATCGAGTATAACAAAGTTCCTGATCGAGTATAACAAAGCCCCCTGATCGAGTAAGGCAACAAAGTCCCCTGATCGAGAATAACAAAGTCCCTTCTGATCGAAAGTATGCTAACAAAGCCCACTGGATCAAGTATAACAAAGGCCCAAATCGAGTATACAAAGTCCCAGGTCGAGTATAACAAAGTCCCCTGATCGTGTATAACAAAGGCCCCTGATCGAGTATAACAAAGGTCCCTGATCGAGTATAACAAAGTCCTCTGATCGAGATTTAACAAAGCCCCCTCATCGAGTAAAACAAAGTCCCCTGATCCAGTATAACAAAGTCCCCTCACCGAGTATAATAAAGTTCCCTAATCGAGGATAACAAAGCCCCCTCATAGAGTATAACAAAGTCCTCTGATCGATTATAACAAAGTCCCCTGATCGAGTATAACAAGGTCCCCTGTTCGAGTATAACATAGTCCCCTGAACGATTATAACAAAGGCCCCTAATCGAGTATAACAAAGCCCCCTGATCGAATATAACAAAAGCGCCTAAACGAGTATAACAAAGCCCCCTAATTGAGTATAACAAAGTCCCCCTTATCGAGAATAACAATATCCCCTGATCGAGTATAACAAAGGCCCCTCAATAAGTATAACAAAGTCCCCTCATCGAGTATAACAAAGTCCCCCTTATCGAGAATAACAAAGTTCCCTGATCGAGAATAACAATGCCCCCTGATCAAGTATAACAAAGGCTCCAAATCGAGTATAACAAAGTCACAGGTCGAGTATAACAAAGGCCCCTAATCGAGTATAACAAAGGCCCCTCATCGAGTATAACAAAGGCCCCTGATCGAGTATAACAAAGTCCCCTGATCGAGTATAACAAAGCCCCCTCATCGAGTAAAACAAAGTCCCCTGATCCAGTATAACAATGTCCCCTCAACGAGTATAATAAAGTTCCCTGATCGAGGATAACAAAGCCCCCTCATAGAGTATAACAAAGTCCTCTGATCAATTATAACAAAGTCCCCTGATCGGGTATAACAAAGGCCCTGATCGAGTATAACAAAGGCCCCTCATCGAGTATAACAAAGTCCCATGATCGAGAATAACAAAGTCCCTCATCGAATATAACAAAGGCCCCTGATCGAGTATAACAAATTCCCTGATCGAGTAGAACAAAGTCCCTCATCGAGTATAACAAAGGCCCCTCATCGAGTATAACAAAGTCCGCTTGACGAATTTCAACAAAGTCCCCATCGACAAAACAAAGTCCCCTGATTGAGTATAACAAAGTCCCCTAATCGAGTATGGAATAAGGTCCCCGCCTGTATCGTAACATAGTCCCTGAACGATTATAACAAAGGCCCCTGATCGAGTATATTAACAAAGCCCCTGATCGAATATAACAAAAAGCTTGAACGAGTATAACAGCGTCTCTTGATCGAGTATAAATATAGTTCCCTGATCGAGTATAAACAAAGTTCCCTTAATTGAGTATAACAAAGCCCCCCTTATCTTGAATAACAAAGTCCCCTGATCGAGTATAACAAAGCCCCCTAATG
This sequence comes from Homarus americanus, assembly GCF_018991925.1. NCBI lineage: Eukaryota > Metazoa > Arthropoda > Malacostraca > Decapoda > Nephropidae > Homarus > Homarus americanus. The sequence continues at coordinate 4,473 of NW_024721265.1, read as the reverse complement.
AAGTATAACAAAGGCCCCTGGTCGAGTATAACAAAGTCCCCTAATCGAGTATAACAAATGCCCATGATCGAGTATAACAAAATTTCCCTGATCGAGTATAACAAAGCCCTTTCATCGAGTATAACAAAGTCCCCCTTATCGAGAATAACTAAGTCCCCTGATCGAGTATAACAAAGCCCCCTGATCAAGTATAACAAAGGCTCCAGATCGAGTATAACAATGTCCCCTGGTCGAGTATAACAAAGCCCCTTGATCGAGTATAACAAAGTCCCCTGATCGAGTATGACAAAGTCCCCTGGTCGAGTATAACAAAGTCCCCTGATCAAGTATAACAAAGGCCCTAGATCGAGAATAACAAAGTCCCCTTTTCGAGTATAACAAAGTCCCCTGAACGAGTATAACAAAGGCCCCTAATCGAGTATAACAAAGGACCCTAAAAGTCTATAACAATGTCCCCTGATCGAGTATAACAAAGCCCGCTCATCGAGTATAACAAAGTCCCCTGATCGAGGATAACAAAGTCCTTGATAGAGTATAACAAAGTCCCCTGATCGAGTATAACAAATTCTCCTGATCGAGTATAACAAAGTCCCCTGATCGAGTATAACAAAGGCCCATGATAGAGTATAACAAAATTTCCCTAATCGAGTATAACAAAGCCCCCTCATCGAGTATAACAAAGCCCTCTTATCGAGAATAACTAAGTCCCCTGATCGAGTATAACAAAGCCCCTGATCAAGTATAACAAAGGCTCCAGATCGAGTATAACAAAGTCCCCTGGTCGAGTATTACAAAGTCCCCTGAACGATTATAACAAAGGCCCCTTTATCGAGTATAACAAAGTTCCCTGATCGAGTATAACAAAGCCCCCTGATCGAGTATAAAAAAGTCCCCTAATCGAGTATAACAAAGTCCCCTGATCGAGGGCACAAAGGCCCTAATCGAGCTTAACAAAGGCCCTGATCGAGTATAACAAAGTCCCTTGTTGAGTATATAAATAAAGACGCCTGAACGAGTATAACAGCGCCCCTGATCGATAAGTAACAAAGTTCCTCATCGAGTATAACAAAGCCCTGATCGAGTATAACAAAGCCCCTGATCGAGTATATACAAAGCCCCTTATCGAGAATAACAAAGTCCCTGATCGAGTATAACAAAGCCCCCCTGATCAAGTATAACAAAGGCACCTGATCGAGTATAACAAAGTCCCTGGTCGAAAGTATACCAAAGTCCCTGATCGGTATAAGAAAGGCCCCTGATCGAGTATATAACAAAGTTCCCTGATCGAGTATAACAAAGCCCTGATCGAGTATAACAAAGTCCCCTTATCGGAATAATGTCCCTCGATTGAGTGATAAAGTCCTGGTCGAGTATAACAAAGTCCCCTGAACGATTATAACAAAGGCCCCTGATCGAGTATAACTTAGTTCCCTGATCGAGTATATCAAAGCCCCATGATCGAGTATAACAAAGACCCATGATCGAGTACAACAATGTTCCCAGGTCGAGTATAGAAAAGTCCCCTGATCAAATATAACAAAGGCCCTAGATCGAGTATAACAAAGTCCCTTGGTCGAGTATAACAAAGTCCCCTGAACGAGTATAACAAATGCCCCTGATCGAGTATAACAAAGGACCCTATAAGTCTATAACAATGTCCCCTGATCGAGTATAACAAAGCCCACTCATCGAGTATAACAAAGTCCCCTGATCGAGGATAACAAAGAACTTGATCGAGTAAAACAAAGTCCCCTGATCGGGTATAACAAATTCTCCTGATTGAGTATAACAAAGTCCCCTGATCGAGTATAACAAAGTCCCCTCGTCGAGTATAACAAAGTCCCCTTATTGAGTATAACAAAGTCCTGATCGAGTATAACAAAGTCCCCTGGTCGAGGAGTAACAAAGTCCCCTGATCAAGCAACAAAGGCCCTAGATCGAGTATAACAAAGTCCTCTGAACGAGTATAAAGGCCCCTGATCGGGTATAACAAAGCCCGCTCAACGAGTATACGTCCCCTGATCGAGGATAACAAAAGTCCTTGATAGAGTATAACAAAGTCCCCTGATCGAGTATAACAAAGTTCCTGATCGAGAAGTAACAAAGCCCCTGATCGAGTATATAACAAAGTCCCCTTATCGAGAAGGAATAAAGCCTACTGATCAAGTATAACAAAGGCTCCTAAATCGAATATAACAAAGTCTCCAGTCGAGTATATAACAAAGTCCCTGATCGAGTATAACAAAGGCCCTGATCGAGTATAACAAAGGCCCCTGATCGAGTATAACAAAGTCCTCTGATCGAGATATAACAAAGCCCCCTCATCGAGTAAAACAAAGTCCCCTGATCCAGTATAACAAAGTCCCCTCACCGAGTATAATAAAGTTCCCTGATCGAGGATAACAAAGCCCGATCATAGAGTATAACAAAGTCCTCTGATCGATTATAACAAAGTCCCCTGATCGAGTATAACAAGGTCCCCTGTTCGAGTATAACATAGTCCCCTGAACGATTATAACAAAGGCCCCTGATCGAGTATAACAAAGCCACCTGATCGAATATAACAAAAGCGCCTAAACGAGTATAACAAAGCCCCCTAATTGAGTATAACAAAGTCCCCCTTATCGAGAATAACAATATCCCCTGATCGAGTATAACAAAGGCCCCTCAATAAGTATAACAAAGTCCCCGCATCGAGTATAACAAAGTCCCCCTTATCGAGAATAACAAAGTCCCCTGATCGAGTATAACAATGCCCCCTGATCAAGTATAACAAAGGCTCCAAATCGAGTATAACAAAGTCCCAGGTCGAGTATAACAAAGGCCCTGATCGAGTACATACCAGCGTCTCCTTGATCAGTATAACAAAGGCCCCTGATCGAGTATAACAAAGTCCCCTGATCGAGTATAACAAAGCCCCCTCATCGAGTAAAACAAAGTCCCCTAATCCAGTATAACAAAGTCCCCTCACCGAGTATAATAAAGTTCCCTGATCGAGGATAACAAAGCCCCCTCATAGAGTATAACAAAGTCCTCTGATCGATTATAACAAAGTCTCCTGATCGGGTATAACAAAGGCCACTGATCGAGTATAACAAAGGCCCCTCATCGGGTATAACAAAGTCCTATGATCGAGTATAAAAAAGTCCCCTCATCGAATATAACAAAGTCTTCTGATCGAGTATAACAAATTCCAATGATCGAGTAGAACAAAGTCCCCTCATCGAGTATAACAAAGGCCCCTCATCGAGTATAACAAAGTGCCATGATCGAGAATAACAAAGTCCCTCATCCAATATAACAAAGTCCCCTGATTGAGTATAACAAAGTCCCCTAATCGAGTATAACAAGGTCCCCTGTTCGAGTATAACATAGTCCCCTGAACGATTATAACAAAGTCCCCTGATCGAGTATAACAAAGCCCCCTGATCGAATATAACAAAAGCGCCTGAACGAGTATAACAAAGCCCCTTGATCGAGTATACCAAAGTTCCCTGATCGAGTATAACAAAGTTCCCTAATTGAGTATAACAAAGTCCCCCTTATCGAGAATAACAATGTCCCCTGATCGAGTATAACAAAGCCCCCTGATCAAGTATAACAAAGGCCCCTCATTGAGTATAACAAAGTCCCCTGGTCGAGTATAACAAAGTCCCCTAATCGAGTATAACAAATGCCCATGATCGAGTATAACAAAATTTCCCTGATCGAGTATAACAAAGCCCTTTCATCGAGTATAACAAAGTCCCCCTTATCGAGAATAACTAAGTCCCCTGATCGAGTATAACAAAGCCCCCTGATCAAGTATAACAAAGGCTCCAGATCGAGTATAACAATGTCCCCTGGTCGAGTATAGCAAAGCCCCTTGATCGAGTATAACAAAGTCCCCTGATCGAGTATGACAAAGTCCCCTGGTCGAGTATAACAAAGTCCCCTGATCAAGTATAACAAAGGCCCTAGATCGAGTATAACAAAGTCCCCTTTTCGAGTATAACAAAGTCCCCTGAACGAGTATAACAAAGGCCCCTAATCGAGTATAACAAAGGACCCTAAAAGTCTATAACAATGTCCCCTGATCGAGTATAACAAAGCCCGCTCATCGAGTATAACAAAGTCCCCTGATCGAGGATAACAAAGTCCCCTGGTCGAGTATAACAAAGACACCTGAACGAGTATAACAAAGGCCGCTGATCGAGTATAACAAAGTTCCCTGATCGAGTATAACAAAGGCCCCTGATCAAGTATAACAAAGGCCACAGATCGAGTATAATAAATTCCCCTGGTCGAGTATAACTAAGTCCCCTGAACGATTATAACAAAGGCCCCTGATCGTGTATAACAAAGTCCCCTGGTCGAGTATAACAAAGGCCCCTTATCGAGTTTAACAAAGGCCCCTCAACGAGTATAGCAAAGTCCCCTGGTAGAATTATAAGAAACTTCCCTGATCGAGTATAACAAAGTCCCCTGATCGAG
>NW_024721264.1:0-19116 GCF_018991925.1 Homarus americanus | reverse complement strand
TATTATGGGTCTGGACACTCAAGTAGGGTGTGTCAATTTAGGGGGTGAACTGGCTAAATTGAAAATCGAGTAATTTGGTAGCAATTTATTGTAGTCTTTAAGCATGCAAAACAATATTCTGGCATAATTTTTTTTTTATAATAAGTCCTACCTACATCAAATGGATTTTTAAATGTACATATTTGTGAATTTATAACATAACCAGCGTTTGCACACATGTTACTGTTTCAAATTATTCTATTTTATTATCCGTAGTCTATTTGAAAGTAACCAATGCCTTCATACTCTCTTTGCTTTGGTTTCTTGTCATCAGTAGTCTGCTTGCTATTTGTGTTTTGATGTAACCTTCTCGCCTCTCGTGGCTGTAAACATGGCCCGCTGCTTCTGTGACCATTTTCACACATCTCTCCACACTTTGAGTGTGGGAAGGCCACTTCGGCACCTGCATTGGAGTCTCTTTAAGGTTTCTCAATTCTTGGCTAGTTAGACTTGTTGTCAATGGTGGCTCTAAGACTTCCAAACTCAAGTCAACCAATTCTGACAATTTGGTGGCATTGACGTTTATTGGGGGAACTTTTCTTGAATGAAACTAACAGTCTCCCAACTGGTCGTCATCTATTAGCGTTCCTCTAATCTTTAGAATGACTTCTACAGCCTCGGTTCGGAGATTGGTACATTGACTGCAAAGCATTGCTTGCAAAACTGCTTCTGATCGAGCATACCAAGCGGACCTTCTTGCCACAGGTAACACGATGTCCCTCACTACCTTCCTCTGTTCTTACTAGCTGCAATTGAAACAAAAGGTGATCCACCCACATAGGATTAAGTTTCACACTAAACTCCAACAATAAATTCAACAATTAACCTCAAATTCTTCAGCACTTTGCCCTTCAATTCGTGTTTGGAAATCCAAATCCTGCAGAAACGAAGAGCTGTAGTTAACCAACAGCTGTGACTGACAGGTCCAATCTCCAAGAGAGCCAATGATCTTATTGCTTGGGCAATACGATAAGCATAGGATTGATCTGTGCCGAGATCTTTGATGACTCCTTCAGACAACGCCGGAAGGGGAGGGCCAACTTCGACCTTTGGAAAGGTTGTATTTATTTCTAGTTGTGTTGCTTCATCCAGCATGATGCCAAGGGGACCTGACCACTTGTTGTTGCTCTTGGTAGGACCATCAAGTTCCTGGATGAGATGACGAAGAGGTAGCTCGCCTGTATGTAAATCACATACAATCCAAACAAGTCTTCTTCCTAGTTTTTTCTCTAAATGCGTCATTACACCCCCCTGCCATCCGGTGTTCACTGCAGTTGAATCTCCACCAACAGCCTGCAGTGAACTGCCAAGTCCTCTCTCCTGAACCCAACATAAAATATGATCAGCAATGACCTCTGCATGTTTCTTCCCTTCTACTTCAGTTTCTGGAGCAAAGTGAAACAAAAACCGACCACCAGGCTCAGAACAGACAGAGTAGTGTTCTTCTTTGACGAGACCTGGAAACTTTCTGTTCACTCCCTCTACTTCTAGCAAAACTTTTGTGTCATCTATTCTTCCATCAAGCAAAAGACAGGAGAGCCCTCCCTCGCTTAAATCTTTTTCATGCTCACCAGATATTTCCTTCATTATTTTTTCTTGTGCTCTTCTAATTTTATTATGATCTATCACCAAAGATACATCCTCTCGGCTGATGAGGCCTGCATCTATCCAAGCGGCAGTTGCAATTTCTGCAGCCTCACGAAGTTCAGCATGGTGGCGAATACTAGCTAAAGCAATGTTTGAAATATTTCTTGTGTTGTATTTCATTTTCTTTGGTAAAGGTTCAGATGGCTCTTTGGAACTATCATCTGATGTTGCTTCCTTTTCATCAGAAGAACTATCAAAGAAGTGATAAACATCTTGACACAGCTCTTCCTCTCTTTGGATGGCTTCTTCACTCTTCATTTTCTTCTTTTGTTCCCTCTCTCGGATTTGTTCTCTCTTCTTGGCATTAGCAATCTGCTTCTTTGTTTCTGAATAATCTATTGAACCCATTTGCATACTTCCTTGGCCTTCTGCCTTTGTCCTCTGTGCCTTTATAAATTCAAGCTCTAAAACAGGGATCTTCTTTTCACGAGGACAACCACAATCAATGTGGGAATTATTTTCTTTCTTACCTGAGTGAGAACAGTTGGATTCAGAACATAATTGTATGGAGCACTTGCAGGTCAAACAGAGTATCAAGTGTGTGCAGAAATTCATTTTTCCTGGCCAAGTTTCCTTTACCAAGTGATGTTTCAACTGCTTTGTGCCATAATTTCGTTAGTTCGACACTGATTAATCACAGGTGGTTTGAATAGTGCATTAGCTTTTGTCCATTGATGCAGAAGAGGGACTATCATGTCATTTATGAGTTCTTTATCTGTATAGTTCCTTCTGTCCTTTGCATTTTTTTCTCAAGGAGTAACCCTAATCTTAGCATGTCTCTCACTGTTGGAAGTTCTGATACAGGAAGCTCCTTCCCTTTACCAACTAGCAGGCTCAAGTGGGTTGACAACTGACTTCTTGTCTTCAATTTTGACATCTTCACACTATCTGACAAATAGAAAAATATTTCAATGTTTCATAATTCAATTGTTGTTTCAAAAATATCAATTTGTTTATCAAAAATGCTGTAACAGAAATAACATAATAATTTCTTAGAACATAATGTTTTATACAATGATATAAGTAACTGCGACAATCAATATGCCCTACTTACAATAATTAAAATGTAGAATTCGTCCGGTAGAGTAGGTGCAAGTGCAATGAGAGCAAACCACCGTCTATGATATCTAGAAGGAGAGTGAGCCGGGCGCCTTATCCTCACGCTTGGTACAAGTCAAAACAAGAATTAAACTGTCCCACACGGAGAGCCTGTTCATGTTCTGACATGCATATTGTACACAAGCTATAGAACCATCAAATACTCCATAATCCATATGCTTACATGAGATTAGTTAATATCAAGTGAATAATTCTAATCAAGTCTCATTAATTTGTTGAAATACTGATATTTGAAACTTTAAGGTATAATTGATGTAGGTGAGGGTTATTTCAATTCATTTTTGTTTGCTAATCTCAAGTTTAGACATAAAGAGGCACAATATTTTGACTACCAAATTTGATTTTTAACATGTTGACACACCCTACTGGACAGTGTGTACAGTTGAGTCTGTACTGGTCATACCGAGATGTGTTGCTGGTCCTTCAAGCTTCCTGGAAATGTAACCAATAACACACAACACTGTAAAACATTATAATGAGTAAAGGTGAAGGAGACCGTTAGCAACAGAACAAAAAAAAACTCATGGAATTGAACCCAAATTTTTGGAGGAGATACTATTTGCATGATATTGAACACAAAAAATGGAAACAAAAATGAACAGGACCCAACACAACCTAACCTTACCAAAGAAACTTATTTAACCTAATCTAATTTCAGTCGGGGGTTCTGCATATTATGCAAAAATTAAATAAATAAATAAACTTTCTTTGATGGAAGCAACTTCCGGGGACGAGATATTTGCCGGTGTCCAAACGACTTTCTCAAACACAGAAAAATCCCTTGTCCTCGGATTTCTTTTTTTCGGTTACCGGGAAAAGTTTCCCAGAGACTAAACAACACAGACAGACACTAGCCCACATCCCAGAATGTTTCTGGGTGCTGGGGAAAGATTTCCGGGAGTCTAAACTACCGGAGTCCGTATAAGCAGTTCTTCTTAAGTTAGAAATTCCATTTCTTTACTAGAATAATCCCGAATTGTTTATCTAAAAGCTTAGTTAAATAAATATAATTAAAAAACTACAAATCTTTGATACGGTGTTACAACGACGACGGGTATTTCCCAGTCACACTGAGCTGTGGGGGTCTCCTGTTACTGAACAGACATGATGCAATGTCAGGTGGAGGTAGGGTGGACGATGAGTGGTCTCAAAATACTGACCTTCTGATGCAATGTCAGGTCACCCACAGTTGGGTCTCATGACCTGACAATGTCTTGAATAAACACAAAAGCTAAGGTGCTCCAGTGTTTCCCACTTACAGTACAGTACTGTATAAGACATCACCAATTCCCAACAAGTGGACAGGGCTTTGAAGTAGATGGAGAATGTGGGGTAAGATACTAAAAATAACAAACCTTTGAAAACCTGACCTAACCTTCCTTAATCTATAGAAAGGTTAAAAATCACTTTCAAGTTCATAGATCCCCTCCCCACCTGAACACGGAAAACTTCAACACATTAAACAACAACAATAATAAGGTGCTGTACGTGCTTTATAGTTTTAGGATTTTTATAGGTTAGGTCAGGTCAGGTCAGGTCAGGTTTTCAAAGGTTCGTTTATTGTTCTTTTTAGTATTTTACTCCACATTTTCCCTCTTTCAAACCCTTCTCCACTTTGAGCAACTACCGTAATATTATTGGTACTTTTATCGGCTAAAATACTCGAAAAATATAATACTGTACTCACAATACATTGTCAATCCAAATAAGTGATTAACAACATACTGAGCTGTACTATAGAATTTGAATATGAAAATTGCAACTACTGAATTTATATGCTATTTAATATTAATTTTTGATTCACATTACTCTCCAAGATTATGCACAGAATCAACAGGACTGAATTACATTTCCCCAAAGTACTGTATAAAGGAGCCCAATCATCTGTGTCTTCTCCCTTCATATTTCCCTGGATGACGATAATCTCGGTTCTGCGATTATTCAGTCCAAGTTTTCTCCAAGCCATCCAAATCTTAATACGTATCAGACATTAAAGATTTCATTATCATCGGCATAGATGCAAGACTACTGGTGTAGACTGTAAACACAAGTGGTCCCAAAACTGATGTCTGTGGGACTCCAAACTGCAAAGGGACAGGATCTGCAATGGTTCCACCAATCATCACACACTGAGATCTCTCTAACAAATAGGACTCAACCAGTGAAATATATGACCTCACTTTACCTGGTGACATCACGAGATCTGAGGTTGACAAGTTCCACAACAATTTAAATGAGTTACTTAATACACAAAGGCAGAACATACTATACAAAAAACACGGATAGATAATTATTTAAAGAATATTATTGGACAAAGAACGGCTGAAGTTTGCCTCCGAGATCATTATAAGGAATTGGCCAGTAGGGTTAAGACTGAGATAAGAAAAGCAAAGAACTGAAGGTATCAGGGGAGGCAAAGTCAAACCCAAGAGATTCTTCCAAATGTATCACACTAAAACACGTGACAATATTGGACCAATACAGTCAGATACTGGCAGGCTAACGACAGGGAACCGAGCAATAATCTGAAGATATTTTTCAACAGTTTTCGTCATCGAAACTTTAAACATGATACCCGAGGCACCGACTATATACAGAAATAGTGAAGAAAGTAGATCAAGCAAGATAGGAGTGACTAGTAACTATGTTAGTAAACAAACAGACAAGTTAAACCTAAGAAGTCGGCAGTTCCCGATGAGATATTTGCCAGAGTATTAAAGGAATGTAAGCACCCAGTCCTAGCTTAATGTTGCCCCACACAATGCTGTTTCGTTATAACGTTCCTACTCTTTAGATACCCACGATTCCGACCAATTCAGTATAACGTTGTCACCCAACACGGGCTACTTTACATGGCGCGCCACCCTCTCTCACCTCGGTGTGCTACGCTCTCTTGCGGAGCATCACAGCGTCCCCGACTGTTTTCTCCCCAGTCATTGTTAAGCTTCCACAGCGTACGTGTGTGCTTAAGTACCCTAAAGCTCAGTACTTGGACCATTCATTTTTATGATATATGTTGGGCTCAAAGACCAAAAATGACCACAATGCATTGTGGATGTTTTCAAAAGAACCAGAAATCGAAATTTTGCCTCTTGGGTTTTGCCCAATAAATACAACCTAACCTAACCTAACCTTCCCTAACCTGTAGTAAAAAAAAAAAAAAATCTTTATTTTCGGCACATAACTACAGTGCCAGTAGTGATTATCTCCCCCAAAACACATCTCTATAGCGATATCAACGATGGTGAGTATACATAGAGTACAGTTGGGTCTGCATTTACGCGGTCAATTGAACCCGCGGAGGCCCGCGAGAAACGCGTAAATGAAATAATGGAACATGGGGAATTAATTAAAATAGAGACTGGGCCGACCCCCAAACTCCACTTTTTGCGACACAATACGTACATTGTAGTAAAAATAGTATCTTAACTTTATGATGGTATGCACACACATAATACAGAAAAGAAATATCAATAATATTAGGTTTTTTAACACTTACGTTAGTAGAAAAGATGGCTGGGCACACGGGCATGGGGGGTTGGTTCCGAGGCAGACGGCAGATTATTGGCCCTCGCCTGTATCACTATCCACCACAGAGGCTTGCAGGGCCTCTTTGTCAAACCCCTCAAAGTCCATATCCTCACTATCACTATCCCTGGCTTGGGCCGACTGTGGTGGGTGAAGAACTCGGTAATGCTTCGATGACTGGACGACCTCGTGCGCACCCTGCCCGCGCCGCTTCCCGCGTAAATGACCAAATTTACCGCGTAATTAAAGAATTTCATTCTGGCAAGGCACCGCGTAAACGACCAAACGCGTAAACCAAACCCGCGTAAATCCAGACTCGACTGTATTTATGTCATGGTCACATTGACTGTTAGTCTGTTTTAACACTAATGATTCTCATTAAACTCTACGACCACAAAACACGAGTGGGTTAGCCGTCCCCGAGAAGACGTGTTTTTCGCCGTCGACGCTTCGACTCGCGATCCCTCCCGGTAAGTCCCGCCTTCGAACGCAGTTGTTAATACGTTTTTTCCAATCTCTCCTGACAAGCTCAATCTTGATTAGTCTGTCTAAATCAACTTTAGTAATTCGCCAGACCTTTGTCAACTGAGGGTCATACTTGAATGAGTAACAGTCGAGTTGTTGCACGAGTAGCGATCGCTGGCAACTCGGGGGTATATTACCACGGGGGAGAGGGAGAGAGCGTCCCGTGACGTCCTCTCCCGTTTGTTCCCAGGTATGTAGCGGTGTTTTATAGCCATTCAGTTTGATTCAGTCAATTGTAGTGAATATCAATGTTCATGCTTTAACAGTGGAATTGTCATTCACCCAGTGTAAAAAAGTAATATAAAGTAAATGTCGTCTGACGTTGCGAGACGAAAGATTTGTTTTGTGTTGTCATCGTGCTTCCCAGTCCTGTGACGTCCTCTCCCGTTTGTTCCCAGATTCCAGGGTGGGCTTATTTGAACACCCCATCGGCTGCTGAGCCGGTGGGTAACCAGCAGGGATCAATATATGCATCGGTCGGTGATTCGACATGATTAACTTACTACAGATCAACATCGCGGGGCTGGACCCCAGACGCTCGCCACGTGTCGACCGCGACGGTAGTCGTCAGTTGTTAGAGGCGCCGGTGCTATACCCTGGGACATGCTTTGGAGTTATGGTCCACAATGTGGTTGTATGTGTTTGCTAATAATTATCCCATGTTGGGTAATGGACCCATGTATTTGCTGGTTTCAGTATTAACATGTTGTGTGTTTTGAGTGCATCTCATATGCCCTACCAACAGTTAGTGTGAAATACCATATGTAAGTTGGCCATGTATGTAATGAAATGTATCACCAGTAATGTGGGTGAAGTAAGTACCTACTGGGATTGGCAGTTAAGAGGAGCCAAGGAGTTGTCATGTGTCTATATGTAATGTGAGTAAAGTCAAGGAATTGATCCTTGTAACTGTAACGTAATGTAACACCAGTAAGGTTGTGTGCAGTAAGAGTGTAGGATCTGAGTAACTTGCAGAGGAGTGAAAATAAGTAAATAAGAAATACTCAGTCTGCAATAAGCCCAGGAGTGAGCCTGGTAGTTATATGTTAATGATATATTTTTCCCCACTTTGATTCAATATTAATAAACTTGTTCTTTGAGTATTTTAGGAGTATTCATTTCTCCCACAGCAGTTACCTTTATTTCCGTCCAAGTGACATGATACCAGAATTACAATACCCATGCTACCAAAAAGAACTGAGGTTATGTAGTAACCATGAATTGAGGTAAGTAAAAACAACACTTGAAAGAACTAAGACAAGAAAAGTATGAGTAAGATAAGGGTGGCAGAGCAAGAGAGAGAAACTGCCGCTCTTACAGTGATGACAGTATGTTCAGCCACCCTTACATTTATATTGGATAATCACATATATTTGAGCTGTATTCAAGACTTGCAATAATTTTAGCAACAAAACCTCCCAGATTACCTAGTTGTGATGGGTACCTAGTTTATAGAAGAGGATATGAATGAAAGATTATGAATACTATCTTAACGCCGCAGCAGAAGAGAAAATGAAAGTACTGCATTGTAGTCGCAGGCCAATGTGTTGTCTACACTCCCTAACGCTCCATCAAACAACTTTATCTCTTCTGTTAAACGATCAGGTAAATCCGATAGCAGCTCTTATCTATATAAAAGATAATATAGCAAAGAATAATTATATAATATTCGTATTATTTGGTTGGATATTTTGCCTTAGTTTTTCATACCTAACAGTTGATTTACGTCAATTTTAGTTTACCTTGTAAGAATGAATAATCGGCAGTTTTGTTAATAATTATTACTTTGTATCATTTCTTTTCGGGTTAATACTAATCTAATTGCACTGTGAAGATGGATTTGTATATATTGGAATTGAAATATAAGAAAATATTCACTACGGCTGCGAGTTACTTTGCTCACATAAGTATCCCAAAGTCTGACAGGTAAAGGGTCCACACTTACCCCACCCCCAAGTCGTTTTAGATTATTAATTTATATCACCTGTTTAATTAGTAATTTATATATATGGTGAATTAGTCAAATTTATATTAACTATAAACTGTTAAGTTGGCAGGAAAAGTATATTATATGTAATAATACTTGGAGAGTTATATAATGGAATAAATGTTCCTCACCACAATCCTTCTCTCAGTGGCATCATTACAATCACTCCCTCAGTAGCACCATTACAATCATTCAGTAGCACCATTGCAATCACTCCCTCAGTAGCACCACCACCATCACTTCCTCAGTAGCACCACCACCATCACTTCCTCAGTAGCACCACCACAATCACTTCCTCAGTAGCACCACCACAATCACTTCCTCAGTAGCACCACCACAATCACTCCCTCAGTAGCACCACCGCAATCACTCCCTCAGTAACACCACCACAATCACTTCCTCAGTAGCACCACCGCAATCACTTCCTCAGGAACACCATAATCATTTTCCCAGTAGCACCACCACAAACACTTTTCTGACAGTACCACCGCAATCACTTTTCCGGTAACACCACCACAATCATTTTCTCGTTAGCACCACCACAATCATTTCCAAGTAGCACCACCACAATCACTTTCCCAGTAGCACCACCACAACTACTTTTCCGGCAGTACCACAGTCACTTTCCTGATACCACCACCCTTGTTTGACTAACCTTAAACACACAACATTGGCAAGACAAGACTCACCTCTCTCCTCTCGCCCTTCGTCCACCTCAAGCCACTAAACAAAAGAACATAAGAATGGTGGAAACTGCAGCGGGCCTATTGGCCCATACTGGGCAGTCCCGTTTACACCCAACCCCTATTGCACATAATTATAAGCATCCAACCTATGTTTGAAGCTATTCAGCGTATTCGAGTTAATGATGATATTTAGTAACTTGTTCCATTCATCCACTACTCTGTTTCCAAACCAGTGTTTACCTATTTCGCGCCTAAATCTAAATTTGTCTAATTTAAAACCATTGTTACGAGTTTGCTCCTGGTTGGATAGTTTGAGTACCTTTGTAATGTCCCCTTTGTTTAGCTCTGACTTCCATTTATACACCTCTATCAGGTCGCCCCTCACTCTATGTCTCTCGAGGGAGTGCAAATAAGATGCTTTAACCTGCCTCTATACTCAAGGTTCCTAATGCCCGGGATTAGTCTTGTCCTTCTCCTCTTAATTCTTTCCAAGGATTCTATATCCATTCTGTAATACGGTGACCAGAACTGAACTGCATAATCCAGGTGTGGTCTCACAAGTGCAAGATACAGTAACTAGTCTTGTAACTAACACACCTTTGTGTAAGAACCCAAGTACTTTATTAGCTTTGTTACAAGGAAAAACACATTGTTTACTTGGCTTAAGGTTCCTACTTATCATTACTCCTAAATCTCTCTCGCAGTCGGATTTCTCTAGGGCATCGTTGTTCATCTGGTTTCCCTGTTTACATCTCCTATACCGAGTACTTTACATTTGTCCACGTTGAATTTCATCTGCCATTTTTCAGACCATTCGAAAAATTTTTTTAGATCTTCCTGTAGTTTTGCGGAGTCCTCGTCAGATTTAATAACACGTCCTATTTTAGTGTCGTCGGCAAATTTCCTTATGTTGCTGTCTATGCCGATATCTATGTCGTTTATGTATATAATAAATAATAATGGTCCAAGTACTGAGCCTTGGGGAACTCCACTAGCGACGTTGCTCCAATGGGATTTGGTGCCGTTAATGCTCACTCGCTGTTTCCTGTCCTGTAACCACGCCCTAACCTACTTAAGGATATTACCTTTGATGCCATGTGCTTCTACCTTTCTAATTAGTCTTTCGTGGGGGACTCTATCAAAGGCTTTGCTAAAGTCGAGATATACCACATCATAATTGTGCCCCTCGTCCACCGATTCGAAAATTGATGAAAAGAATGTTAATAGATTAGTTAGACATGAATGCCCGCTTGTGAAGCCATGCTGGGAATCGTTGATCAATCGGTGCTTCTCCAGGTGATTTCGAAGAGAGTTTGAAATGATTGCTTCCAGTAATTTGCCTACTGATTGGGCGGTTGTTAGAGGATAGTGATCTATCCCCCTTCTTGAAAATCGGTATTACATTCGCTATCCTCCAGGATTCTGGTACTACACCTGTCTTTAAGGACATGTTAAACAACTTTGCTAAGGGCATACAAAGTTCTTCCTCACATTCCTTTAATACTCTGGCAAATATCTCATCGGGACCAGGTGACTTATTAGGCTTTCGTTTGTCTATTTGCTTACTAACATCGTTACTAGTCACTATTATCTCACTTAATTTGTTTTCTTCACTATCTCTGAATAGAGTCGGTGCCTCCGGTATCATGTTTAAATTTTCGGTGGTGAAAACTGTTGACAAATATTTATTCACATTATTGCTCATTTCTGCATCGTTATCGGTTAGCTCGCCGGTATCCGACCGTATTGGTCCAATCTTTTCTCGTGTTTTAGTTTGATACATTTGGTAGAATCCTTTGGGGGTTTGTCTTCGCCTCCCTTGCTATCCTTTCCTCATTATTCCTCTCCTTTCCTTGTCTCAGTTTTAACCCTACTCTGCCTTTTATAATATGTCTGAAAATTTCACCACATTTGCTCCTTCTACCTTCCTTTGTGTGTGTTCTTTAAATATTGTGTCCATTTAAGTAAATTATTTGTCTGATCTGAGTTTTTTATATGGTATGTTCTGCCTTTGTGCACTAACTAACTCGTTATTTAAATTGTTGTGGAACTCGGCAATCTCAGATCTCGTTATCAGGTCGGTCTCGACCGTCGGGTCTCCTGGTATGGCGAGGTCGCCCTCTGTGGGTGCATTGAGTGAGGTCACCTCATGTGAGGTCATGTAGCTCACCCCCAAGCATGACACCCCCTACCTCAGCTGCCTCTTCAAACTGTCAAAGTTTGCCCTTCTGAAATCTGGGACTTTAGTGGAATTTTCCTTACGTCTGCCCTGAAAATCTAACTGGAGTCTAATTTCTTTGTGATCACTGTTTGCAAGCTCGTTCCCTACCTCGACATTGCTAATGAGGTTTTCTCTGTTCGACAGAACTAAATCGAGTATATTATTACCCCGGGTGGGTTCGGTTATATGTTGACTTTGGAAACAGTCCTGGATCGTTTCGAGAAAATCCTCCGATTCCGAGTTACCCGTACGGTCGGTCCAATCTATTTGGCCAAGGTTAAAGTCGCCCACTATACAGACTTTGTTGTGCATGGAAGCCCTGCGCATTTCATCCCAGATATGTCGCTCATTAACTCTATCAAGATTGGGAGGTCTATATATTACTCTTGTGATTATTTTTCCTTACCGTCGATTAATTCTATCCAAATTGTTTCTGTAGTCCGCTCAGTTTTCATTTCCTTATTTATTTCACACTTCGTCCAAATGATTAACTTTGATGCAAACTACCCCAATAGAGCCACTCACCCCCCCCACAACAGCCACTGCCGCCCCACCACCACCGCTCCACCACTGCAAATGCGCCACCACCACAGACCACTGACCCCCTTCAAAGCCACTGCCCCACCACCACCACTCACTGCTTCGCAACCCCACCATAGCCACACCACAGCCACTGACCTACCACCACCACTGCCGCCACACCACCACTGCCCCACCACAGCCACTGACCCACCACAACACCACTGTCCCACCAACCCCACTGCCCCACCAACCCCACTGCCCCACCACCCCCACTGACCCACTACCACTGCAACTGCCCCCACCACCACAAAACCACTGACCCCCCACCACCACTACACCACTGCCCCACCACCCCCACTGTCTCACCATCACTGCAACTGCGCCACAACGACAGCCACTGCCCCACCACAGCCACACCACTGCCGCCACAGCCCTACCACAATCACTGGCCCACCCCCACCACCACTGCCCCACCAACGCCACTGCTCCGCCACCCCACCCCATCACAACCTCACCACCACTAACCCACCGACACCACACCACCACTGCACCGTCACTGACTCACCACCACCACCCCACCACCACAGCGGCTCCGCCACTGCCCCACCACCACCACCTCACCACCATCCATCCCCACCACCACCACCACCACCACTGTCCGCCGCCCCACCACAGCCAGCCCCACTGTCGCCACCGCTGTCCGCCACCTGCCGCTTGCTTCCCCCACCGCCGCCACTGTCACACCGCCCACCACCGCCACTTCTATCCCGCCTTTACCTGATGTCGCCGCCTTCGCCACCACCGCACCTTCCACCACCATACTGTTGTTTGGGCAATGCTGTTACCACATTACTGTCGCCACTACCCCATCATCGCCACGCATCACCACCGCTGCGCCACCACGCTGACCTGCCACCACCACTGAGCTCTCACCACAATGATATTCACCACCACCACTGCCCCACCACGGCTGCAGCACCACCACCCTGCCCCCACCACCACCACCTGCCCCACCACCACCACACTGCTGCCACACCATACGCCGCGCTTCCACAATGCCCCCATTGTTACCACCGCTCCACCACTGCAAATGCGCCACCACCACAGACCCACCACAGCCACTGCCACACCACCACCACTGCTCCGCCACTGACCCACCACAACCACTGCCCCACCACTGCTCCGCTACCACTGCTCCGCCACCACCGCCGTCACACCACTGCCCCACCGCCGCCACACCACTGCAACTGTTCCACCACCACCAGTCACTGCTCCGCAACCCCACCACAGCCACACCACAGCCACTGTCCTACCTATAACCACCACTGCCGCCACACAACCAATGCCCCACCACAGCCACTGCCCCACTACACCACCGCCGCTCCACCACCGCCGCTCCACCACAGCCACTGCCCCACCACCGTCCCATCACCACAGCTGCTCCGCCACTGCCCCAGCACCACCACATACCCACCACCACTACCCCACCATCACCACACCACTACCACTGCCACACCACCACCACTGCTCCGCCACTGACCGACCACAACCAATGTCCCCACCACTGCTCAGCTACCACTGTCCCGCCGCCACACCATTGCCCCAACACAGCCAATGACCCCCCACCACCACCACTGCTCCGCCACTGCCCCACCAACCACCACCACCACTGGTCTGCCTCTGACCCACCACCACCACTGCTCCGCCACTGCCCCGCCGCCACACCACTGCCGCCCCACCACCTCCACCACTGCCCCACCACCACCACACTACTGCGACAGACCCACCACCACCACAAAATCACCACCGCCGCACCACTGCCGCCACACCACTGCCAACACCGCCGCAGCAACACCATCACCACCGCTGTCCCACCACCGCCACTGACCCACCACCACCACCACTGACTCACCAGAGCCAATGCTTCACCACAGCCACTGTCCCACAGCCCCACTACCACCGCCATACCACTGCTCCACCACCACCACCACACCACTGCCGCCCAACCACCTCCACCACTGTCCCACCACCACCACTGCCCCACCACACTACCGCCACTGACCCACCACACCACTTCCACACCACCGCGCCACCACTGCAAAAGCGCCACCACTGCAAAAGCGCCACCACAGCTACTGCAACACCACCACCACTGCAACCGCCCCACCACATCCACTGCCCGACCACCACCACAGACACTGCCCCACAGCCACTGCCCCACTACTACCGCCATACCACTGCCGCCCAACCACCTCCACCACTGTCCCACCACCACTACTACCCCACCACACTACTGCCACTGACCCACCGCACCACTTCCACACCACCGCGCCACCACTGCAAATGTGCCACCACAGCAACACCACCACCACTGCCCCACCACAGCTACTGCAACACCACCACCACTGCAACCGCCCCACCACAGCCACTGCCCCACCACAGCCACTGCCCCACCACAGCCAGTGACTCCCATCACAGCCACTCCTCCGCAACCCCACCACAGCCACACCACAGCCACTGACCTACCACCACCTCTGCCGCCACACCACCACTGCCCCACCACAACACCACTGACCCACCACCCCACCACAACCACTGCCCCCCCACCACCACTGTCCCACCACAACCACTGTCCCACCACAACCACTGACCCACCACCACCACAACACCACTGACCCCCCACCACCACCACTGCTCCACCACAGCTACTGCAACACCACCACCACTGCAACCGCCCCACCACATCCACTGCCCCACCACAGCCAATGACCCCCATCACAGCCACTCCTCCGCAACCCCACCACAGCCACTGACCTACCACCACCTCTGCCCCGCCACACCCACCACTGCCCCGCCACAACACCACTGACCCACCACAACCCCTGCCCCCCCACCACCACTGTCCCACCACAACCACTGCCTCACCACAACCACACCACCACTGACCCACCACCACTGCAACTGCTCCACAACCACAGCCCCACCAGAGCCACTGACCCCCACACCGCCACACCACTGCCCCTGCCCTAACATAACCACTGCCCCACCACCACCACTGCTCCGCCACCCCACCACAACCACTGCCTCACCACCACTAACCCACCACCACTAACCCACCGCCACCACACCACCACCACTGCTCCGTCATTGACTCACCAGCACCACTGTCACACCACCGCCCCACCACCACCACTGACTCACTCCTGACCCACCACAGCCACTGCTCCGCCACTGACCCAACACCACCACTGCCCCACCATAGCCACTGCTCCGCCAATGACCCAACACCACCACTGCTCCGCCACTTACCCACCACAACCCCACCACTGCTCCGCCACTTACCCACCACAACCACAGCCCCACCAATGCTCCGCTATCACTGTCCCGCCACCACCACAGCTGCCCTACCAACCCCACTGACCCACTACCACTGCAACTGCCCCCACCACCACAAAACCACTGACCCACCCCCACTGTCTCACCATCACTGCAACTGAGCCACAACGACAGCCCCACCAGAGCCACTGCCCCACCACAGCCACACCACTGCCGCCACAGCCCAACCACCACTGCTCCGCAACTGCCCCACCAACGCCACTGCTCCGCCACAACCTCACCACCACTAACCCACCGACACCACACCACTACAACCTCCACTGACTCACCACCACCACCCCACCACCACAGCGGCTCTGCCACTGCCCCACCACCACCACTACTGATCCGCCACCTCACCACCACCACATCCCCACCACCACTACCCCACCACCACACCACCACCACTGCTCCGCCACTTACCCACCACCACCACAGCCCCACTACTGCTCCGCTACCACTGTCCCGCCACCACCACCGCTGCCCCACCGCCGCCACTGCTCCACCACCGCCCCACCACAGCCACTTCTACTCCACTGCCCACCACCACCAATGCTCCGCCACTGCCCCGCCACCACCACTGCTCCGCCACTGCCCCACCACCGCGCCACAACCATAGCCCCACGACAGCCACTGACCCCCCACCACAGCCACTGCTCCGCCACTACCTCACCGCCGCCACACCATCACCACCGCTGCCCCGCCACTGCCACTGACCTACCACCACCTCTGACTCACCACAGCCAATGCTTCACCACCACCACTGCCCCACCACTGCCCCACCACAGCCACTGCCACACAGCCACTACCCCTCCACCACTGCCATACCACTGCTCCACCACCACCACACCACTACTCCACCACCACCACACAACTGCCGCCCAACCACCACCACCACCACTGTCCCACCACCACCACACTACTGCCACACCACTTACACGCCATCGCGCCACCACCACAGCCACTGACCCACCACCACCGCTCCACCACTTCAAATGCGCCACCACCACAGACCCACCACAGCCACTGCCACACCATCACCACTGCTCCGTCACTGACCCACCACAGCCACTGCCCCACCACTGCTCCGCTACCACTGTCCCCCCGCCACCACCACCGCTACACCACTGCAACTGTTCCACCACCACCAGTCACTGCTCCGCAACCCCACCACAGCCACACCACAGCCACTGTCCTACCTACAACCACCATTGCCGCCACACAACTAATGCCCCACCACAGCCACTGCCCCACCACCGCCCCAGCACCACCACTGCCCCAGCACCACCACTGCCCCAGCATCACCACTGCCCCAGCACCATCACAGTCCCACTACACCACCGCCGCTCCTCCACCGTCCCATCACCACAGCTGCTCCGCCACTGCCCCACCGCCACCACTACCACAGCACCACCACTGCTCCGCCACTGACCCACCACAACCACTGCCCCAGCACCACCACAGCCCCAGCACCATCACTGCCCCAGCACCATCACAGCCCCACTACACCACCGCCGCTCCACCACAGCTGCTCCGCCACTGCCCCGCCACAGCTCCGCCACTGCCCCACCACCGCGCCACAACCACAGCCCCACGACAGCCACTAACCCCCCACCACAGCCACTGCTCCGCCACTACCTCACCGCCACCACACCATCACCACCGCCGCCCCGCCACTGCCACTGACCTACCACCGACTCACCACAGCCAATGCTTCACCACCACCACTGCCCCACCACAGCCACTGCAACACCACCACCACTACCCCACCACCACCACAGCCCCACCACAGCCACTGCCACACAGCCACTACCCCTCCACCACTGCCATACCACTGCTCCACCACCACCACACAACTGCCGCCCAACCACCACCACCACTGTCCCACCCCCACCACACTACTGCCACAACACTTACACGCCAACGCGCCACCACCACAGCCACTTACCCACCACCACCGCTCCACCACTGCAAATGCGCCACCACCACAGACCCACCGCAGCCATTGCCACACCATCACCACTGCTCCGCCACTGACCCACCACAACCACTGCCCCACCACTGCTCCGCAACCACTGTCCCGCCACCACCGCCGTCACACCACTGCCCCACCGCCGCCACACCACTGCAACTGTTCCACCACCACCAGTCACTGCTCCGCAACCCCACCACAGCCACACCACAGCCACTGTCCTACCTACAACCACCACTGCCGCCACACAACCAATGCCCCACCACAGCCACTGCCCCACCACAGCCACTGCCCCACCACCGCCCCAGCACCACCACTGCCCCAGCACCACCACTGCCCCAGCACCATCACTGCCCCACTACACCACCGCCGCTCCACCACCGTCCCATCACCACAGCTGCTCCGCCACTGCCCCACCACCACCCCGCCACCATCACCACACCACTACCACACCACCACCACTGCTCCGCCACTGACCCACCACCACCACTGCTCCGCCACTGACCCACCACAACCACTGCCCCACCACTGTCCCGCCACCACCGCCGTTACACCGCCGCCACACCACTGCCCCAACACAGCCAATGACCCACCACCACCACTGCTCCGCCACTGCCCCACCAACCACCACCACCGCCTTCCGCCACTGCTTTACACCACCTCCACCACTGCCCCACCACAGCCACTGCCCCACCACCACCACACTACTGCCACTGACCCACCACCACCACAAAATCACCACCGCCGCACCACTGCCGCCACACCACTGCCCCACCACTACCACCGCCGCAGCAACACCACCACCACTGACCCACCACCGCCACTGACCCACCACCACCACTGACTCACCACAGCCAATGCTTCACCACCACCACTGCCCCACCACAGCAACACCACCACAGCAACACCACCACCACTGCCCCACCACAGCAACACCACCACCACTGCCCCACCACAGCAACACCACCACCACTGCCCCACCACAGCTACTGCAACACCATCACCACTGCAACCGCCCCACCACAGCCACTGCCCGACCACCACCACAGCCACTGTCCCACAGCCTCTGCTCCACTACCACCGCCATGCCACTGCTCCACCACCACCACACCACTGCCACCCAACCACCTCCACCACTGTCGTCCCACCACCACCACTGCCCCACCACACTACTGCCACTGACCCACCACACCACTTCCACACCACCGCGCCACCACTGCAAATGCGCCACCACCACTGCCCCACCGCAGCAACACCACCACCACTGCCCCACCACAGCTACTGCAACACCATCATCACTGCAACCGCCCCACCACAGTTACTGCCCGACCACCACCACAGCCACTGCCCAACAGCCACTGCCCCACTACCACCGCCATACCACTGTTCCACCACCACCATCACACCACTGCCGCCCAACCACCTCCACAACTGTTCCACCACACTACTGCCACTGACCCACCACACCACTTCCACACCACCGCGCCACCACTGC
>NW_024721263.1:0-3131 GCF_018991925.1 Homarus americanus | reverse complement strand
TTGCTTTTCAAATAAAATAAATCGTGGTAAAATATAGTGATCCCTGGCAGGCACAAATTGTTCCCCAACATTGTCTTTTCACCAAAGGCTCTTCGGTTTTCAGGACCACGTCCAAACACGAAAACTTAAATAGATTTTTTTGTTTGTTTTTTTACTGTAATTTGGAAGCAGGTGGCTGCATCCTCTTGAATCTGTCGATTTTGTTTGCCGCCTATGAGCAGACCACACATAAACTTGCTGGTGGAAAATTATAGTTATCACTTCTGGGATGCTTACATTAAAGATGTTTCTGGGTAGATAAAGTGATTGAGAACCTAACAATACAGTTGGGCAATATGAAGATCGTCAAGCGAAATGCCGAGCTTGGGTGCATCAAGATAACTGAGTTGACGGATCTGTGTTGTTGGAGATCAGGTACTGTAGTGTGTCTGCTCTTTCCAGTTTCAGACTGGAGGAACCTTTGACAGCGCCCTTTATGTTTCAAGTGTCATAACTCCTTCTCCGGTTGTGACAGATATATTAATTCGCTCTAAAAAGAAAGCTAAAGGTTAGTGGAATATAATTAAAAAAAAAATTCATACGACTAATTTGTGGGTTCATTGAGACATCATCAAGGGTGGACAGGGAGTGGTAATAAAATTATGATTTACTCAAAATTATGAGTGTTTATATTACTTTCATGCATACCATTAAAATAATTACAAAACATGCATTATTTTCATATATAATAATTATGAGTGGTGTAGCTCAGAGGTGTATCAGAGAAATAAGGTAAATAGTGGGCCGCCGGAACGAGCAATACCTGTTTTTGGGGTTTCTCTAGCTTAAAGGTAGCGTTCCCCATTTGTTCACTGTTAATATTTTTATTCATACTCCAAGAGACAAGAACGGCAAAAAAACAACACCGAGTGCGATTGATAGGTTTCGGGGACTGGGGTGCACGTGGAGGGCATCTGGCCCATGGCCTATACTACTATGTGATAGAGGAAATGTGTATAACATCCTCAGGTAAGGGACATTATAACCAAGAATGTTCACTAGTCAATGGTGTATGTAGTTCAGGATTTCAACACAGCTGGCGTTGCATTATCTCATTTAGTTTCGATATTGATTCATTCGGAAGGAGACTCGAACTTTTTGGGGTAGCTGTACAAAGATTTAAGTATCTAGAATACAAGCACCGTGTCCTTCCTCACAGCCAGTTACCAACCTATGTACACACAGTAAAAAAAAGTACTGTACGGATTATGTGCGAAACAGTATGACACCACTGACGAGGGATAGTGGAATATGCGTGTTGGTCCTGTATTATGGTGGTAGTCCTGTGTTCCTTACCTGAGGGTGTTCTCACATATCAGTTGCCCTCCCATAGGTAGGTGGAAACCTTTGCCATGCAGTCACGCATACAGGTAATGTCTGGATCATTACGGAAGTCAGCAGACCCTTCCCTGCGCGATATTTTTTTTTTTACTGCGTGTACACTTCGACTATACCTCTAAGAATTAGTTCTTCCTTGTCCACTCTAGGAAATAATGACTAATCATAGATAAGGATAGTTAATGAGTGCACCACCAAGTTAAAAGCAGAAATATGCTGTAATGTTTACCCAGCAGCAAGCATTCTCAAACCGAAGTCCATTACTTCTATACTGACCCATATCTTCTCGAATATTGTGCTTTAATAGAAACAAGGTGCGTGTGGAAGCTATGTAGGTTTATTCGGGGCATATTTAGATTTATAGAACAAGTATATTCTGCATGTGTATGCTGCAACGTCTGAGCAGGTCAGCTGATAGTATAAACAATGGGGTTTCCATCTTGTATTTGTTACTGTTCACGACATTTTTATCACTTACGAAATGCCTCTGACTCTCATCGTCAAAAATGCACCTTTACACCGTATATGAACAGGGCTGATTCGATCTGAAGTGGCCATCCGCTATAAACTCCTTGACTGTAGGTTTCTGTGCGTCTTCTGCTCCTAGATGCTGACGTCATCGCTAATATGGTTGCTGTTTCCTCAGAGCCACAAATATTTTAACTTATCACTATTAAGTCACGATGGTTTCAACTTTAATTCAAAACAATATATACTCGTATTTTTCTAACAGCGGGACAGAGTGTGTTGAATAGGTTTCCCCAGAACAGTCAACTAAGTCATCATAGTGTTCTTGTCTGTCCTCCCGGCGTTGGAGTATGATGGAGGCCCTGTGTGGTGGAGGACGTGTGTGGTGGATGACCTGTGTGGTGGATGACTTGTGTGGTGGAGGATCTGTGAGATGAAGTACTTGTGTGTTGGAGAATCTGTGTGGTGGGGAGCCTGTGCGGTAGGAGAACTTTGTTGTGGAGGACCTGTGTGGTGAAGGACGTGTGTGGTGGGGGAGTTGTGTGGTGGTGGACCTCAGTGATGGGGGAGTTGTGTGGTGGTGGACCTCAGTGATGGGGGAGTTATGTGGTGATGGACCTCAGTGGTGGAGGACCTGTGTGGTGGTGGACCTCAGTGGTGGGAGAGTTGTGTGGTGGTGGACCCTCAGTGATGGGGGAGTTGTGAGTGGACCTCAGTGGTGGAGGACCTGTGTGGTGGTGGACCTCAGTGGTGGGGGAGTTGTGGTGGTGGACCTCAGTGGTGGGGGAGTTGTGTGGTGGTGGACCTCAGTGGTGGGGGAGTTGTGTGGTGGTGGACCTCAGTGGTGGGGGAGTTGTGTGGTGGTGGACCTCAGTGGTGGGGGAGTTGTGTGGTGGTGGACCTCAGTGGTGGGGGACCTGTGGAGAGTGATGAAAGCTGAGAAGAAGACGTCAAGAGAGAAATATGAAACAAGGGGAGAAGATCTCAAACAGGAATTACAGTAAGAGGCCTCACTACAGAGGATAAGGAAAAGTCCTGAGAACAGGCTGGCCATACTGCAATTAGTGCAGAATCAACAGCGATTTACGAAGACCCTCCTTGGAGTGGATAGTATAAGACGGGAGACTGACCAGGTGGATTGCCACTTAAGAGTCGAACAGATTGAGTTGGGAAAGTTTAGAGGCGCTCACGTACGTGGAGGAGGTACAGTACATCATCATTAAATTCATCATCATCACATCCACCACCATCACCATTTTTATCATTATCTCTATTGTCGTTCGTAA
>NW_024721262.1:0-7157 GCF_018991925.1 Homarus americanus | reverse complement strand
CCCACCACAACCACAGCCCCACCACTGCTCCGCTACCACTGTCCCGCCACCACCACCGCTGCCCCACCGCCGCCACTGCTCCGCCACCGCCCCACCACAGCCACTTCTACTCCACTGCCCCACCACCACTGTGATTGCCACTGCCCCACCACCACCACTGCCTAACCACTGCTCCACCCCAGTCACTGCCCCACCACAGCCAGTGACCCACCACAGCCAGTGGCCCTCCACCACCACCACAGCCACTGACCCACCACAGCCACTGATCCAACACCACCACAGATCCACCACAACCACCACTGACCCAACACGACCACAGCCACAGATCCATCACAACCACCACTGCAACTGCGCCACAACCACAGCACCACCGGAGCCACTGACTCCACACCACAGCCACTGCCCCAACACAGCCACTGCCCTACCACAACCACTGACCCACCACCACCACTGCCCCACCACCATTGCTAGGCAACGGCCCCACCACTGCTCCGCCGCCCCACCACCACTACTGCTCCGTCACTGACTCACCACCACCACTGTCCCACCACAACCGCCGCCACACCACTACCCCACCAGAACCACTGACCGCCACCACCACTGCAAACGCGCTACCACCATAGCCCCACCACAGCCACTGCCCCACCCCCACTGCAACTGCACCACCACCACAGCCCCACCACTGCAACTGCACCACCACCACAGCCCCACCACACCACTGCACCACCACCACCGCGCCACCATCAATGCCCCACCACATCCACTGCCCGACCGCCGCCACACCACCATCACCACTGCAATTAGCCAGCACCACTGTAACTGCGCCACCAAGACAGCCCGACCACAACCACTGACCCACCACAGCCCCACCACATCCACTGACATACCGCCCCACCACAGCAACACCACAGCCCCACCACCACTGCGCCCCCACCACAGCCACTGAGCCACCACGTGGCGTTAAACTAATTTCAAATGGCGTTAAACCAACTTTAAAAGGCGTTAAATGTTTTTCAGGAGGCGTTAAACGCGACATCACAGGAGGGAGGGTGTAGGTTCAGCAACAGGGAGAACAAGACCACACAGGAGGGAGGGCGTAGGTCCAGCAGGAGGGAGAACAAGACCACACTACCCCTTCCTGTTCGTGG
This sequence comes from Homarus americanus, assembly GCF_018991925.1. NCBI lineage: Eukaryota > Metazoa > Arthropoda > Malacostraca > Decapoda > Nephropidae > Homarus > Homarus americanus. Next base: position 6,009 of record NW_024721262.1, on the reverse strand, counting down.
TGGTGGGACATGTGTGTGGGAGCTCTGTGTAATGGGTGGTTAACGAAAACTAATGGAACAAACTTACCTCAATAAATATGGTGGTGTACTATCCACGCTGACGACCACTGATTCACCAAACTGGCCTTTAACACAACAGTAACCGGATCAATCATCTGTAAAGACAAAATACACTAAATAATCTTCCATACAAGACCAAAACATACACCAAGTATGAGCAACGTTACTGAAGCATAAGCCAAAATAGTAATGTATTGTCTAAAGTAATTAGTCGATGTGGTTAAGAGCGTTAACGACCATTAACCTACGCTTGTTCACAATAGATTAACTCGTGTATCTTAATATTTTGTAAAGTATTTCCGTTTAAGATAAATCTGCACAAATAAATAACTTTAATATATCGACCTTTACACAATATAAATTTAACCACTTAAATACACTAAAAATAACACTTTGTTGTTGTTGTTGTATAGATTGTCGGACCGTAGTCCGACACGGGCCTTTGCCTATAGGCGGCCCGTTTGGTGGTTCCGGCTGGAGCTCCAGGAGCAGCCAGACCGGATTGGGATTGGAGGTGGTCCCACCTGCAGATTGGAGGGATACTGCAGGTTGCAAGTGTGAGCGGACCCCCGATCAGTGGACGCTTACCACCGGCCCCCACTCTTGGACGTGGTCAGCCTCGGAGTGGCGCGCCCCCCGAACTGGGGTCCGCACTTGCTGGGAGAGGATGCTTTCTAAGCTATCTGCCAGGAGCACTTGTACCCTAGTCGTAGTCGGTGAAGGCTGACTTGGGTTTGTCTTGGAGTTTTCTTGTCTGCGAAAGGTGGTTCCCCTTTTGTGGCCGCCAGGTACCATTTGGCTGATTGGGAACCAGCGTTGAGTGCATGAAGGAAGCTCTTTTTGATGTGGAGCTTGGTAGTCTTTCTGAGGTGATTTTTGATCTGTTGCACACTTGCTGGAACTTGGATGTGTACGCTACTGGAACGTGTAGCTGCCTTGGCTGCTTCGTCTGCCACGTCGTTTCCTCCGATCCCTACATGACTGGGAATCCAGTGTAAGACGACTGGTAGGTTTTGGCTTTGGAATTCCTGTAGCTGCGCGAGGATCGAGGTGATGATGTGGACGTTGTCTCTTGGTTGACTGTGTTGCAGCGCTTGCATGGCCGATTTCGAGTCCGTGTGAATTATGACGGACTTGTTGTGTTGTGTTGCAGCGTGTTGTAGGGCCTTTGAGATTGCTACCAGTTCTGTTTGTAGGGTGGAGCAGTCGTTGGAAAGTCTCCATTTGAGGGTCTGACCTTGGGTGTAGAAAGCCGCTCCGGATCTGTGATGTTTTGGGTCCACCGAGCCGTCTGTGAAGTATGATGCTGCATCAGCCGGTGTCTCGGTGGCTATGGCTTGGAGAGATATTTTTTTGAGGTCCTCCTTCTGGAGGTTGGCTTTACTGTCGCCGAGGTCGGTGAATTTGAGTGTGGCTGGTGGAGGGCTCCATGGTGGAGGAACAGTGTAACCATTGTCTCGTGTGTCTTGGTTGTTCTTGACGAGTGTTTCTGCTTGCAGGTGTCGGATGACCTCGCTTGCCTTGTGCGACCAGGTGGCCCCTCGCACTCTGTGGTCGAGGTGGAGAGAGGCACTGATTCGAATCTTGGCTGCTGTGGGCTTGTCTGCTCTGCAGATTTTGGCGAGGAGACCGGCTGTCACCTGCTTGACTCGTACTGCCAGGGGTGGTAGCTCGGTTTCCATTTGCAGATTGCAAATTCTGGTCCACATGGGTGCTCCGAGCATGGTCCTGAGAGCATTGTTTTGAATGACTTCTAGCTTAGCTATTTGGTCTTCTCTCAGTCCAATGAGTGCTGGAGCACTGTAATCTACCAGCGATCTGATGGCGGCTGTGTAGTAGGCTTTGAGCACATGAAGGTTTGCTCCTGCGGATTTGCTGGTGAGTGACCTCATTATATTGTGTCTGCTCTTCGTCCTGTGCCTGAGATACTCGAGTTGCGGCTTGAAGGTGAGTTTCTGGTCAAACCAGATTCCAAGACACTGGTGGGCGTTGGTCCAGACTACCGGCGTGTTTTGTATGGAGAGCATCTTGTCTGGTGTGTCTGTGCAGATGGCCATCGCTTTCGACTTGGCTGGATTTATCTTGAGTCCAAGTCTGTTGCACTCCTCTTCTATAAGTTGGAGTGCGTGTTGCGTGTTGGCTAGTCTGTTCGATCCTCTTACTATGAGCTGTAAGTCGTCTGCATAGCATAGGAGCTTGGCTGTTTGTCTGAAGGGAAGTTTGACTAGATTTTCCATCAGGACATTGACCAGCATTGGACTGAGGATGCCTCCTTGTGGGGTTCCGTTTTCGTGGACCCTGTAGCTTGAGGTTGCTCCCTGAAAGCGTACTCGTGCTTCTCTCTGTGTGAGGTAGTTCTGGATCCACCCCAGCAACCTTCCTTTGACGCCTTTTTTAGCGAGCATAGTTGTAATGGCCAATGGATTTGCTAGTTCGAAGGCTTTCTCCAGGTCGAGGAAGACCACCAGAGCTGGTTTGTTGTCCACTGTGCTGAGTATCTCGGCGATGTTGTTACCTGTGCCGGTGTTCTCGGTGTAAGCAAAGATGTGAGGGTGTGGGCTGCCTACTTTCCACTTGAGTCGGTTGAGAGCCATTCTTTCTCCGGTCTTCGCTATGCAGCTGAGAGGGGAGATGGGCCTCGGCTTGTCTGGTTCTCTGGGCTTCGGAATGGGCTGTATATCTGCCTTCTTCCATTCCGGTGGGAGTCTTTGTGCTGTCCACGAAGCATTGATGGCTTGCAGCAGAGCCTCGTGTCCGGCTGTACCGGCATGAGAGAGCATGGAGTAGGTTATCCTGTCGGCCCCTGGAGCTGTATCCTTGCTTCGTTTTGGCGACTTCTGGAGTTCTTGCTGGTTGAATGGTCTGTCAGTGTCATCTTCACTGTTGCAGGCCTCTTCGATCATCTGGAGTCTGACCTGTCGCAGACGCCGTTGTGTCTCCTCCGCCTGTCTCGGGAGGTTCTTCGTTGCTGCTCGGTCAGAGAACAGTTTTGCAAGTCTCTCGGCTTCCTCTTCTGGGTTGGGATGAGTTGGTGGTGGTGGTGTTGCCTGCCCAGATGCCCTTCGGATCTGGGCCCACATCTTGCCAAGGGTGGTGTGCTCGTTCAGTTCGGAGCACCACTTGAGCCAGCTTGCGTTTTTAATTTCTTCCTTCTCTTCCCTGGTATCCTTGACTATGACTTGCAGGAGATGTCTGTTTGTTGCCGTGGGATGTCTCCTGTAGTTTCTTCGGGCCATGTTCACTCTGTGGTTGAGTTCTTTCACCCTGGGACAGTAGTACCAGTAATCATTGTACTGTCTTGATGTGGGTTTTGTTTTTGGGATAGCCTCTTCTGCCGCTAGGTGAAACGCCTCGACCAATTGGTGGTGGAGGGTTGTCTCATCCGCGGGTGCTGCGCCGGCCGGCTGTGATTTTTCGCGCCACTTAGCCAGGTGTTTCTTGAAGAGTCCCCAGTCTGCCTTTTGAGTGTTGTATCTCCATCTCGGGGGGGGTGGAGTGGGGAGTTTGTTCACCTTGAGCGTTGTTAGGGTGGCGAAGTGGTCACTGGTCAGCGTGGGGTGTATCTGCCAGGAGGCCGAAGGCTGTAGTGCGCTGGAGACGAAGGTCAGATCTAGCCTTCCTCCCCTAGTGTGGGTGGGCTCTCCGGTGTTCAGGAGGCAAATCTCGGGTGTATCTTGAAAGGTGGTGTATAGGTGTAGGCCGTCTTCATTTGTGGGGCTTGCCGAGCTTAGGAAGGGATGATGTGCGTTGAAATCCCCTCCTATGAGTGTGGCGTGGTCGGCGGCCGAAGCAAATAATTGAGTAACCTCCAGTGAGCCCCTTGGGTTCTTGTAGATGTTGTGAACAGTTAATTCCCGTTCTTGGAGGGTTACTTTGACGGCCTGTGTGTCGATGTTTTCCCCACATGGAAATTGCTGCGTGACATCGGCGGAGGGTATGCTTGACTTGACCAAGATCATACATCCTCTTGTTGACGCCTGCGTGAAATGCCTCCTGTATGTCTTGTAACCGCTGAATTTGAAACAGTGGTGTTCTTGTAGAAGTGTTTCTTGTAGGAGTATGATGTCAAGCTTGTCCTTGGCTGCTGCTTCTTGTAGGAGGTGTTTCTTGTTTTTGATGCCCTGAGCATTCCATGTTAGGATGTTCAGGGTGCTGACGTTTTCCACCACTGTTTCATCGGGGACTTCTGGTGGTCCTCGATGGAGATGTCCAAGTTCGATTCCAACTGAATCAGGTCCATGTCTTCGTGTTCTGTGGTTTTTGCCTTCTGGGCCGTGGTTCGGTTCAGGGGAGTTGAAACGTCCAGTTTCTTTCTAGGAGCTGTCGGTATCTTGGGAGCTGTCGGTGTCTTGGGTTCTCTGGTGGCCTTCTTCGGTGTAGAGTGTACCTCGGCTGTTACTCGTGTGCGGACCGGCGTGGCTTCCTCCACTGAGGTGGCTGGAGCTGTGGCGACTTGCCCGAGGACGCTCCCCATGAGTATTTGGAGCTGTGTGGGTTGGATCTTGTGGCCCAGTAGTCCGGCTAGGCCCTCCGCGAAGGATGTCAGTACCTTGGCTAGGTCTGATATGTGTATCATTCCTCCTGGTGCCTTGGTGTGTGCTTCTTTTGTCTTTCTCGTGGTTGTCGTTGTCTGCTGCTTGGGTGGCTGAGGTGTGGCTGTAGTGAGGCCCGGAAACTGGGCTGCACTTTGGGTGTTGACTGGCTGAGGAGGTTGTCTTTGTTGTTTGGGCCTTTGGGTTCCCCCCACGAAGGTACTTGGTGGGGCTGGTGTGTAGGCGGTGGGGGCCGGTCTTGCTGCTGGTCGGTTTGCCTGGACCCTCTTTGTTCTCTCGGAGCATCCAGGATTCCAGGCGTGGTGTTTGCCCCCGCAGTTGGCACACTTGGGGGCAATTTTTTCCCCATTTTTCAGTTTGGTGAGGCAGGACTGTGTGCCGTGCTTCTGTGCGCAGACTGCGCAGATTTCCCTGTACGTGCACCTTGTCTGATGGTGCCCGTATTTCTGGCATCTGAAGCATCGCAGGGGCTCTGGGACGAAGGGCCTCACTTCGTAGATCCCCCAGGTTTTGAGGTCTATGGTGCTGGGGGTGAGCCGTAGTGCGTTATGAGGACTTGTTTCGTGGTGGCCGTCTTGTCGGACAGGGGAGAGCATCTCTCGGCTTTTAGGATCTTCGGGTGGTTCTCCAGGGGTTCGAGAGGTAGTTCCTTTGGGTACCGGAGGACTACCGACTTCATCAGTTTCTGGGCGGGGTCTAGCTTGGTTGAAGTAATGGTGGTGGTGTTTTGTAGGTAAGTGTCGAGGGTGGTGGCGGAGTTCTTGTCTTTGGGGTGAACGATCATCTCCCCCCTTTAGGTTGGGCCGCACTGAGAACTTGGCCAGTGGGTTTTGCTTTTCCATCTCTGTGACGGCGGCATATGTTGTTTTTGCGTCCGTTTTCGTGATCCGGAATTTTGGCAGTGTCGTTGGAGGTGAGCTGGTGGTGGTGATGGGTGCCTTGGGGGCTGCTTGACGGCAATCGTTTCCCGAAAAGGCACGTCGGCGTTTCTTATTTTCTACCTTCGTCCAGTTGTCCTCAGTAGCGGTAGCAGTGGTGGTGGTGGTGGAGGTGGTGGTGGTGGTGGAGTTGTTGGAGGTGGTGGCAGAGTTCCTACTTTTCAGGGCTTCGTTGAAGGCGCGTAACTGGTCTGCTTTCTCTGTGCGAAGCCTGTCGTGGTTCGGGTCGTCAGGTTGGCGGTTCAGGCGGGGATCGCGGTTAGGAGGGCGTACGCGCTCCATAACCGGGTTGTTTTTTTTTTTTTTTTTTTTTTTTTTTTTTTTTTTTTTTTTTTTTTTTTTTTTTTTTTTTTAAATCCTACCTATTCCGGTTGAGTAAATAGCAAAGGAATTACAGCACTCCCCACTAGCTGGTGGTCGTAGAGTGGTTCCTGAGCTTCTCTCACGGAGCCCCGATT
>NW_024721261.1:0-8091 GCF_018991925.1 Homarus americanus | reverse complement strand
AGTATAACAAAGTCCCCTAAACGATTATAACAAAAGCCCTGATCGAAAGTAAACAAATTCTCCCATCGAGTATAACAAAGTCCCCTGATCGAGTATAACAAACGCTCTCTGATCGAGTATAACAAAGGCCCCTCATCGAGTATAACAAAGTTCCCTGATCGAGTATAACAAAGCCCCCTAATTGAGTATAACAAAGTCCCCCTTATCGAGAAAACCAATGTCCCCTTATCGAGTATAACAAAGCCCCCTGAACAAGTATAACAAAGGCCCCAAAACGAGTATAACAAAGTCCCCTGGTCATGTATAACAAAGTCCCCTAATCGAGTATAACAAAGGCCCATGATCGAGTATAACAAAATTTTCCTGATCGAGTATAACAAAGCCCCCTCATCGAGTATAATGAAGTCCCCCTTATCGAGAATAACTAAGTCCCCTGATCGAGTATAACAAAGCCCCCTGATCAAGTATAAAAAAGGCTCCAGATCGAGTATAACAAAGTCCCCTGGTCGATTATAACAAAGTCCCCTGAACGATTAAGATTAAAGGCCCCTTATCGAGTATAACAAAGTTCTCTTTGATCGAGTATAACAAAGCCCCCTCATCGAGTATAACAAAGTCCCTCTTATCGAGAATAACTAAGTCCCCTGATCGAGTATAACAAAGCCGCCTGATCAAGTATAACAAAGGCTCCAGATCGAGTATAACAAAATCCTCTGGTCGAGTATAACAAAGTCCCCTGAACGATTATAACAAAGGCCCCTGATCGAGTTTAACAATGTTCCCTGATCGAGTATAACAAAGCCCTGATCGAGTATATAACAGCGCCCTGATCGAGTATAACAGTTCTCTCATCAAGTATAAAGAAAGGCCCAAAACGAAGGTATAACAATGTCCCCTGGTCGTGTATAACAAAGTCCCCTAATCCAGTATAACAAAGGCCCATGATCGAGTATAACAAAATTTCCCTGATCGAGTATAACAAAGCCCCCTCATCGAGTATACCGAAGTCCCCCTTATCGAGAATAACTAAGTCCCCTGATCGAGTATAACAAAGCCCCCTGATCAAGTATAACAAAGGCTCCAGATCGAGTATAACAAAATCCCCTGGTCGAGTATAACAAAGTCCCCTGAACGATTATGACAAAAACCCCTGATCGAGTATAACAAAGACCCCCTTATCGAGAATAAAAAAGTCCCCTGATCGAGTATAACAAAGCCCCCTGGTCGAGTATAACAAAGTCCCCTGATCGAGTATAACAAAGCCCCCTGATCAAGTATAACAAAGGCTCCAAATCGAGTGTGACAAAGTCCCAGGTCGAGTATAACAAAGTCCCCTGATCAAGTATAACAAAGGCCCAAATCACCAGACAAAGCAGGTCGAGCATATAACAAAGCCCCCCTTATCCTGAATAACAAAGTCCCCTGATCGAATATAACAAAGCCCCCTGATCAAGTATAACAAAGGCCCCTGATCGAGCATAACAAAGTCCCCTGATCGAGTATAACAAAGGCCCATGATCGAGTATAACAAAATTTCCCTAATCGAGTATAACAAAGCCCCCTCATCAAGTATAATAAAGTCCCCCTTATCGAGAATAACTAAGTCCCCTGATCGAGTATAAAAAAGCCCCCTGATTAAGTATAACAAAGGCTCCAGATCGAGTATAACAAAGTCCCCTGGTCGAGTATAACAAAGTCACCTGAACGAAAGTATAACAAAGGCCCTCATCGAAAGTATATATAACAAAGTTCCTTGATATAACAAAGCCCCTGATCGAGTATAAGAAAGGCCCTCATCGAAAGTATAACAGTCCCTGGTCGAAAGTATAACAAAGCCCCCTGATCATATATAAAAGGCCCTCATCGAGTATAACAAAAGTCCTGGTCGAGTATAACAAAGTCCCTGATCGAGGCAACAGTTCTGATCAAGATAACAAAGGCTCCAAATCGATTTCAGACAAAGTAGCAGGTCGAGTATAACAAAGTCCCCTGATCGAGTATAACAAAGGCCCCTGATCGAGTATAACAAAGGCCCCAGATCGAGTATAACAAAGTCCCCTGATCGAGATATAACAAAGCCCCTTCATCGAGTAAAACAAAGTCCCCTGATCCAGTATAACAAAGTCCCCTCACCGAGTATAATAAAGTTCCCTGATCGAGGATAACAAAGCCCCCTCATAGAGTATAACAAAGTCCTCTAATCGATTATAACAAAGTCCCCTGATCAAGTATAACAAAGGGCCCTGATCGAGTTTAACAAAGGCCCCTGATCGAGTATAACAAAGTCCCCTGGTCGAGTATAACAAAGACGCCTGAACGAGTATAACAAAGGCCCCTGATCGAGTATAACAAAGTTCCCTGATCGAGTATAACAATGCCCCCTGATCGAGTATAACAAAGCCCCCCTTATCCTGAATAACAAAGTCCCCTGATCGAGTATAACAAAGCCCCCTGATCAAGTATAACAAAGGCCCCTGAACGAGCATAACAAAGTCCCCTGATCGAGTATAACAAAGGCCCATGATCGAGTATAACAAAATTTCCCTAATCGAGGATAACAAAGCCCCCTCATCAAGTATAATAAAGTCCCCCTTATCGAGAATAACTAAGTCCCCTGATCGAGTATAACAAAGCCCCCTGATCAAGTATAACAAAAGCTCCAGATCGAGTATAACAAAGTCCCCTGGTCGAGTATAACAAAGTCACCTGAACGATTATAACAAAGGCCCCTGATCGAGTATAACAAAGTTCCCTGATCGAGTATAACAAATCCCCCTGATCGAGAATAATATAGTCCCCTGATCGAGTATAACAAAGTCCCCTGATCGAGTATAACAAAGGACCCTGATCGAGTTAAACAAAGGCCCCTGATCGAGTATAACAAAGTCCCCTGGTCGAGTATAACAAAGTCGCCTGAACGAGTATAACAAAGGCCCCTGATTGAGTGTAACAAAGTTCCCTAATCGAGTATAAAAATGCCCCTGATCGAGTATAACAAAGACCCCCTTATCGAGAATAACAAAGTCCCCTGATCGAGTATAACAAAGCCCCCCTGATCACAGTATAACAAAGTCCCCTAATCAAGTATAACAAAGGCCCTGATCGAGTATAACAAAGTCCCATGATCGAGTATAAAAAAGTCCTCTCATCGAATATAACAAAGTCCCCTGATCGAGTATAACAAAGCCCCCTAATCGTGTATAACAAAGCCCCCCTTATCTTGAATAACAAAGTCCCCTGACTATATAACAAAGCCCCCCGATTGCCATAACAAAGCCCCCTGATCGAATATAACAGACCCCTTATCGAGAATAACAAGTCCCCTTATCGAGTATATAAATAAAGCCCCCTGACTGCTATAACAAAGGCCCCTGATCGAGTATAACAAAGTCCCTGGTCGAGTATATACCGTAAAGTCCCCTGATCGAGTATAACAAAGGCCCCTGATCGAGTATAACAAAGTTCCCTGATCGAGTATAACAAAGCCCCCTTCATCGAAAGTATAACAAAGTCCCCTTATCGAGAATAACAAAGTCCCCTAGTCGAGTATAACAAAGTCCCTGATCGAGTATAACAAAGGCCCCTGATCGAGTATAACAAAGTCCCATGATCGAGTATAAAAAAGTCCTCTCATCGAATATAACAAAGTCCCCTGATCGAGTATAACAAAGCCCCCTGATCGTGTATAACAAAGCCCCCTTATCTTGAATAACAAAGTCCCCTGATCGAGTATAACAAAGCCCCCTGATCAAGGATAACAAAGGCCCCTGATCGAGTATAACAAAGTGCCCTGGTCGAGTATAACAAAGTGCCCTGATCGAGTATAACAAAGGCCCATGATCGAGTATAACAAAGTTCCCTGATCGAGTATAACAAAGCCCCCTCATCGAGTATAACAAAGTCCCCCTTATCGAGAATAACAAAGTCCCCTGATCGAGTATAACAAAGCCCCCTTATCAAGTATAACAAAGGCTCCAAATCGAGTATAACAAAGTCCCAGGTCGAGTATAACTAAATCCCCTGATCGAGTATAACAAAGGCCCCTGATCGAGTATAACAAAGGCACCTGATCGAGTATAACAAAGTCCCCTGATCGAGTATAACAAAGCCCCCTCATCGAGTAAAACAAAGTCCCCTGATCCAGTATAACAATGTCCCCTCACCGAGTATAATAAAGTTCCCTGATCGAGGATAACAAAGCCCCCTCATAGAGTAAAACAAAGTCCTCTGATCAATTATAACAAAGTCCCTTGATCGGGTATAACAAAGGCCCTGATCGAGTATAACAAAGGCCCCTCATCGAGTATAACAAAGTCCCATGATCGAGAATAACAAAGTCCCTCATCGAATATAACAAAGGCCCCTGATCGAGTATAACAAAGTTCCCTGATCAAGTATAACAAAGTCCCCTAATTGAGTATAACAAAGTCCCCCTTATCGAGAATAACAATGTCCCCTAATCGAGTATAACAAAGCCCCCTGATCAAGTATAACAAAGGCCCCTGATCGAGTATATAACAAAGTCCCCTGGTCGAGTATAACAAAGTCCCTGATCGAAGTATAGCAAAAGGCCCCTGATCGATATAACAAAGTTCCTGATCGAGTATAACAAAGCCCCCTGGTTGAGTATAACAAAGCCCCCCTTTTCTTGAATAACAAAGTCCCCTGATCGAGTATAACAAAGCCCCATGATCAAGTATAACAAAGGACCCCAAATCGAGTATAACAAAGTCCCAGGTCGAGTATAACAAAGTCCCCTGATCGAGTATAACAAAGGCCAATGATCGAGTATAACAAAAGCCCCTAATCGAGTATAACAAAGTCCCCTGATCGAGTATAACAAAGCCCCCTCATCGAGTAAAACAAAGTCCCCTGATCCAGTATAACAATGTCCCCTCACCGAGTATAATAATGTTCCCTGATCGAGGATAACAAAGCCCCCTCACAGAGTTTAACAAAGTCCTCTGATCAATTATAACAAAGTCCCCTGATCGGGTATAACAAAGGCCCCTCATCGAGTATAACAAAGGCCCCTCATCGAGTATAACAAAGTCCCATGATCGAGTATAAAAAAGTCCCCTCATCGAATATAACAAAGTCGCCTGATCGAGTATAACAAATTCCCCTGATCGAGTAGAACAAAGTCCCCTCATCGAGTATAACAAAGGCCCCTCATCGAGTATAACAAAGTCCCTAATCGAGCTTAACAAAGTCCCATGATCGAGAATAACAATGTGCACTCTGATCTATATAACAAAGCTCCCTCATCGAGTATATATAACAAAGTCCCCTTATCGAGAATAACTAAGTCCCTGATCGAGTATAACAAAGCCCCTGATCAAGTATAACAAAGGCCCTGATCGAGTATACGAAAGTCCCCTGGTCGAGTATAACAAAGTCCCTGGATCGAGTATAACAAAGCCCCTGGATCAAGTATAACAAGGCTCCAAATCGATTGTGACAAAGTCCCAGGTCGAGTATATAACAAAGCCCCCTCATCGAGTATAACAAAGTCCCCCTTATCGAGAATAACTAAGTCCCCTGATCGAGTATAACAAAGCCCCCTGATCAATATAACAAAGGCTCCAGATCGAGTATAACAAAGTCCCCTGGTCGAGTATAACAAAGCCCCCTGATCGAGTATTACAAAGTCCCCTGATCGAGTATGACAAAGTCCTCTGGTCGACTATAACAAAGTCCCCTGATCAAGTATAACAAAGGCCCTAGATCGAGTATAACAAAGTCCCCTTTTCGAGTATAACAAAGTCCCCTGAACGAGTATAACAAAGGCCCCTGCTCCAGTATAACAAAGGACCCTAAAAGTCTATAACAATGTCCCCTGATCCAGTATAACAAAGCACGCTCATCGAGTATAACAAAGTCCCTTGATCGAGGATAACAAAGTCCTCTGGTCGAGTATAACAAAGACACCGGAACGAGTATAACAAAGCCCCCTGATCGAGTATAACAAATTTCCCTGGTCGAGTATAACAAAGGCCCCTGATCGAGTATAACAAAGGCCCCTGATTGAGTATAACAAAGTTCCCTGATCGAGTTTAACAAAGCCTCCTCATCGAGTATAACAAAGTCCCCCTTATCGAGAATAACAAAATCCCCTGATCGAGTATAGCAAAGGCCCCTGATCGAGTATAACAAAGTTCCCTGATCGAGTATAACAAAGCCCGCTCATCGAGTATAACAAAGTCCCTTGATCGAGGATAACAAAGTCCTCTGGTCGAGTATAACAAAGACACCGGAACGAGTATAACAAAGCCCCCTGATCGAGTATAACAAATTTCCCTGATCGAGTATAACAAAGGCCCCTGATCAAGTATAACAAAGGCCCCAGATCGAGTATAACAAAGTCCCCTGGTCGAGTATAACAAAGTCCCTGAACGATTATAACAAAGGCCCCTGATCGAGTATAACAAAGTCCCCTGGTCGAGTATAACAAAGGCCCCTTATCGAGTATAACAAAGTCCCCTGGTAGAATTATAAGAAACTCCCCTGATCGAGTATAACAAACTCCCCTGATCGAGTATAACAAAGTCCCCTGATCCGGAAGTAAACAAAAGAGTCCCTGGTAGGAATTATAAACTCCTGATCGAGTATAACAAAGTCCCCTGATCGAGTATAACAAAGTCCCCTGATCGAGTATAACAAAGTCCCCTGATCGAGTATAACAAAGTTCCGTGATCGAGTATAACAAAGCCCCCTGATGGAGTATAACAAAGTCCCCTGATGGAGTATAACAAAGTCCCCTGATCGAGTATAAGAAAGGCCCCTCATCGAGTTTAACAAAGGCCCCTGATCGAGTATAACAAAGTCTCCTGGTCGAGTATAACAAACTCCCTTGGTCGAGTATAACAAAGTCCCCTGATCGAGTATATCAAAGTCCCCTGAACGATTATAACAAAGGCCCCTGATCGAGTATAACAAATTCTCCTGATCGAGTATAACAAAGTCCCCTGATAGAGTATAACAAACGCCTCTCATCGAGTATAACAAAGGCCCCTCATCGAGTATAACAAAGTTCCCTGATCGAGCATAACAAAGCCCCCTAATTGAGTATAACAAAGTCCCCCTTATCGAGAATAACTAAGTCCCCTGATCGAGTATAACAAAGCCCCCTGATCAAGTATAACAAAATTTTAAAACAGGTATAACAAAAGAGTCCCTGGTCGTAGCCTTAACAAAGTCCCTAATCCCGGGTATAACAAGGCCCATGATCAGGCATAACAAAATTTCCTGATCGAGTATATATAAAGCCCCACCCTCATCGGTACCTTCACGAAGACCCTTATCGAAATAAAAAAAGTCCCCCTGATCCAGAAATTATAACAAAGCCCCTGATCCAAGTATAACAAGGCCCTGATCGAGTATAACAAAGTCCCCTGGTCGAGAGTATAACAAAGTCCCCTGATCGAGTATAACAAAGGCCCCTGATCGAGTATAACAAAGGCCCCAGATCGAGTATAACAAAGTCCCCTGATCGAGATATAACAAAGCCCCTCATCGAGTAAAACAAAGTCCCCTGATCCAGTATAACAAAGTCCCCTCACCGAGTATAATAAAGTTCCCTGATCGAGGATAACAAAGCCCCCTCATAGAGTATAACAAAGTCCTCTCATCGATTATAACAAAGTCCCCTGATCGAGTATAACAAAGGGCCCTGATCGAGTTTAACAAAGGCACATGTTCGAGTATAACAAAGTCCCCTGGTCGAGTATAACAAAGACGCCTGAACGAGTATAACAAAGGCCCCTGATCGAGTATAACAAAGTTCCCTGATCGAGTATAACAATGCCCACTGATCGAGTATAACAAAGCCCCCTTATCCTGAATAACAAAGTCCCCTGATCGAGTATAACAAAGCTCCCTGATCAAGTATAACAAAGGCCCCTGATCGAGTATAACAAAATCCCCTGATCGAGTATAACAAAGGCCCATTAATCGAGTATAACAAAATTTCCCTGATCGAGTATAACAAAGCCCCCTCATCGAGTATAACAAAGTCCCCCTTATCGAGAATAACTAAGTCCCCTGATCGAGCATAACAAAGCCCCCTGATCGAGTATAACAAAGGCCCCT